>NC_031788.1:9025706-9054059 GCF_001522545.3 Parus major
CATATTGCTTTCCAATATTTTTATTTTACTCCAGACCGAGTCCATGTGTTTTTGCAGCCTGGTAGCAGGCAAGCAAGGGCTGGGGGCAGGAAGGGTCTCGGCAATAAGACACCCACACACACATAAGGGGAAGTACATGGAAATGTTAAATCCAGAGAAATTTGGAGGGGAAAAAGGATTTTCTCACTGACTTTTGTCTGCTGGGGCTCCTCATTCTGGTCTATATTTGGAGAGAACTTAGCATAGCAAAGGTGCCTGACAGACCTCCTGCTCCTTTTTGTCCAGTCAAATCAGGATTAGCATTAGGGATTCTTTATTTGGATTGGGAAATGTCAGTGAGGCTGTCTGGCAGCACAGGTTACAGAGGGGCAGTGAACAAAGTTTAAATCCAGTGAGATTAATTCATACCCTGCAATAGTGGCTGCATGTTCCATATTTCCCACCGACTCCAGCCTTTCCAGGGTGTATCAGTTCCTCTGGTCACTGTCAAGGACTCAAAAATGTTGAGAGACCTTATTCTGCTGGGTAATTGCTTTGATTCCATAGATTAAATTAGTGAAAATAGACACTGAAGACTTTATTAGTGCATCTATTTCTTCCTGTACAAACCCTTCTCTTGTAAAAGGAGGGAAATGAGGCCCTTTGCAGGGAAAGGCCATGCAGGGATGTGTGCAATGGGAGGGCACAGGGAATCTCTCACGGGAGCAAACAGCCTTGCAGGGTTTCACTGCAGGAGCACGAGGCTTCCTGCAGCCATGTGTCTCCCTTCAGCTAATACAGAGCTTCCCAGGCTGAAATCTGCCTTTAAATCTCTATTTTCAGAATACCTGTTTCATTTCATTGTTACTTTTCAGCTCAACCAACAACGCTGGTTTTTTTTTCCTTTAACCCATCCCTTTTGCTGTTAGCTGCTATCAGGAGCTTTTTGACAAGAATATATATTTTTCATGCATACAAACCAGCCTGTTTCCATCTCACTTATTCTAAAACCTTTTGACTACTTTTTAAACCTAAAAATATTGGACCCACCCAAAGTGACTCTCAGGCAAGCAAGAAGATAATTTGATGCATCCAGTGTTTTCCTTCACATGAGCTCTCAGTATTGACAGGGAGAAAAAAACTGCAAAGGGAATAGATCAGACTTGCTCTTAAAGATCTCTTAAAGAAGAAAATAAGCAGCAGCCAATAATTAGATTGTTTTCTTCCAGCACCCAAGCCCAGAGTTTATTTGCAAAGCGGTTTCTCAAAGAGTGGTTTAGCAATGAATTGCTGATTATTTTGGGCACAAGGAATGGGCTGAAGCTCCTGCAGAGATGCAGAGGTTGGGAAGTGTCGGCACAAGGATGTGGATGTATCCTGAGGATCAGATCCTGCCCCATTCCCCACTCCAGCCAGTCTCTCCAACCTGGAGCAGTCACCTGGAGCATTTTGTTTCCCTGCTGATGCAGAACCCCACATCAGAGGCTTTTAAAGCCATAAAAACCCTCCACTGAAAATTCAGCAGTGACTGAGGTGCAGGGAGAGCACAGGACTGAGCTGGGACCTGGCCCTGAATGCTCCTGGACAAATTGCTCCAGGCAGAGCCACCCAGCATGTCTGTCCTCCTCCCCAATCCTAATGACTTTTCCCCTTCACATGGAATTCCATACTTCAGAGGCTGCTGGCTAAGGGCTTTTGGGCATTCAGCCTCACAGGAAGGCATTTTTCTGCCTCCTGCTTTAATTTGGTTTGCTCTTCCCTCTTCTCACTTGTCTTCAGAGCCCAACAAAATCCAGCTTTTGCTTGGGATATATTCCTTCCAATTTATCCAAGGTTCCAAGGGGAATTAATCCATGTAAATTTCCTCTTTTCACTACTATTCCTTTCCTGCAAAACATGTGCCTTGCTTTAATTTTTTTATTTTTCTTACATGAGATATCTTGTTTATTTTCCCCCCCTGTCTTTGCTCCCCCCTTTCTGCGGCTGCTTCTCCTGCTGGTGCTGCATTGCTGGTTGCCAGAGAAATGTTTTTCTTTCACTTTTATTGTAATTTATTGATTTTTTCCCCCTCACTTATGGGCCCAGAACCTTTTGCTTCTACTAAAGGAAGCACCAGGCATTAACAACACACTGTATACAACTTGAAGAGTTAAAATGAAGAGGGTATGTCCATGTCACACACAGTCAGTGAGAACATGAGAGAGCCTGAGCCACAAAGCCAGCAGCATTATCTGTCTGACTTCTCCTTCTCCTCCCACACACTGGGGACATTTTTTCTCACACTTCTGAGGGTTTTCTGCCTCCCCTGCTACCTGGCTCCATAGCCAGCAGTCCTGCCTGTTCCTCTCTCCGTGTGTAAATGGGTTGTGATTTGTTGGATTCAATCACTGCTTCCTCTCCAGAGGCTCTGGAAGGAAAGCCATGAGCATTAACTTCAAGGAGTTTGCACCATCCTGTCTGCTCCTGATGTAACTCCCTCCTGGCCAATGCTCACAGTCCTTAGGGAGAACTTTAATTGTTATTTTCAGGGAATGTCTAGGGAGCTGGAGGGATTTCTTTCCCCTCCAGCTCTTTCTCAGTGTATGATGGAGCTATATCCCCCTTTCTCTGACCTATTGGATTTTCACTCCCCGTTGTGAAGGGCAATCTCCACACATGCCAAGATCTCCATGTGCTGATGTTGGAGAACAGAATCTTCTCCATTCCCATTATTCGTGGTGGGATTATGTTTTCTCCAACAAATCCCATTGGCTTCAGAGTTGCATGAGTAGAGATCTTATAAAGCACAGATTTTGGGGGACTAATGTGCTAAATCTGTCTCCAAGGATCACTTCTGAGCTGATCCTGTTTTCAGAGACCTCCATTTGTAGGAAATGTGGCACATGGACTGGGTAGTATCTTGCTACACTGCAAAATATGTTTGGCATTAATTTAAATGAGAAACACAAAATTCATTCAAATATTTCAGTGGATGGTGTCACCTTTGTACCCAGCTGCCAACCCACAGGTCCCTCCTGCCACTCTCCCCTCCCACCTCCAGTCCCTTGACACAACATCACCCATGTGTACAGCAAGAAAGGAATTGCACCTGTTAGTGACAAATAATTTTTAGGACAAAAGTCTTCCATAAGGAGTTTTTTGGGGTTTTAAGCTGAGAAAAACCCCTGTGGAACACAGTGCTGCTCTAGGACTGAGTCTCCTCAGCACTGTCATAGTAACAATTATTTATATGTTGTTTTTTCCAGTTTTTTCCCCTGACTGCAGAACTAAAAAATAAAAACAAAAATACAAGCCAACATTTAAAGTATCAGCATTTTTTTTTTTCAGATTTATTTTTTCACATACACAAACCTTCAGAGACAGAAAGATGCATTTGCCAGCTTGTAAAGATATACATTAGCCTTCATAAGTATAGGTTCAAGAAGTTGTGTTGGATCCTCCAAGTTTTTCTTACACCTACGACCATATTTCATCAATAAATTTGCTATCTAGACAGTACACAAAACTAAAATTGGACCAGCAGCTGACAGCCTGGGGACTGAGCTAGGGACTGTCAGAGCTGGCAGTGCTTGCTAATTGAGTTAAAAGAAAAGATATCCTTTTTCTTAACTGGGAGAGTCTGACACATTTTCTGGGGTTATGGAAAAAGGGACACACACACACAGACACACACACAGACACACACACAGACACACTCACTCCAGACATTTGCCAAAGAGTCTCTGTGATCAGCTAGACCAGCTCAGATTCAGGTACCCGAAAGCTTGCCTGGTTCAGAGTGGTTATTTGCTTTTTCACAGTCAATAGGCAATCATAGATGACAACAAAATATTGGATCTTGCCTGCAGCACCGTGGAGCCTTTTTCTTTAATGTGCCAGCACTGAGAAAGAAACTTCCACAAGTTGTGCAAATCACTGCTGGTCAAACGAAAACTTCGCTGTAGCATGAAATGCGAAGTGGCACCTTAGATACAAGTAATGGAGCTATCATGGGCCTAAAAGTAACTCTCAGGGCACCTCAAAGGGATTTGTTTCTTCCCTTTCAGCCTCCCTGTCCTGCAAGGACATTTTTCATTGCCTGTCTCTGAGTCCCCGCTTGGGCTCGTTGTTAATCATCAGGGCTGGGACTGCCAGGCATGTGGGAGCGTGCTCGGAGGGAGCTTGGACAATGCATCATCTCAGGTGGGGATAATCCTGAGCTCATTGTGACCTTGGGTTTTCTGCAGAGAAGAATACTGAGCAGGAGGGTTTGGGGATCTGCTTTTGGCAGGAGAGTTCAGCTCAGGCAAGGGATGGGGAGTGCTGTAGCAGCCTCTGCCTCTGAACCCCAGGCAAAGCCCAGCCACACTCCCACATCCAGGTCCAAACTGCTCCAAAAACAGTGGATGTGGCATGAAAAGCTCACAACCCATCTTTAATATGCCAGAAGCCCCTTCATAAGGAGAAGAACCTGATTGTGGAAATGGAAGCGGAAACATCATTACGTTTTCAGAGTAATGAGCTTGGCCCCCACCCTGTAGCTAATTAAAATTGTGGAAGTCTTATTTCAGCTGTAATCAACCTAAATCTTAGCTACAAGCACAGCAAATATTTTTTTCAGTGTATGTGGCTTTGCTTTTTTGTTGGTAAGTTAGCAGGGGAGGAGGCAGTGTCTTTTCCTCCATGGTAGGAGATGTTTTAAGCTTATTTCTTGACCATGCTGGGGATGTGGTTCCTGCAGGGACAAACACAGCCCTTCTGTGTTTATTTAGAGACAGTTACCAAACACAGAGATATTTCAGTGCTCGGGGGTTTCAGCCTGATCTAGGATGAGTAGATACCTTAAATGTAATAATCAAAAAGATAAAAAAACAGGTAACTTGTCTCTCTTGAGCTTCAAATACCAATTGGTTCAAATTTTAGGTGTGCTGTTTCTTGCTTCATCCGTCTTGCCTGCTCTCCCCAGCTGAGCCACATTAATGCAGAGATTGAGATCCCCTTCCCAGCATCTCTAAATGGATGGAGGAATCCTCCCGAGGCAAACACGAGGTGAAGATGTGTAAGAAAAACCTCAATTTAGTATTCTAATAAGAATTAGGCTTCCGGATTTCTTTAACAGCTTTGCAGTATCAGACGTGGAGCACAAAGGGATCTTCTCCCTAGCTCAGGGGCATGACACACTCTGTGGACTACACACAGAAGAACTGCTCTGGCCTTCCCCACTCTCAGCAAATGATGGTTTCCTACTTCAAAAGCTCTGAATTGTATTTATGTCACGAAATACGGAGTTGTGGGGAAAAAATCCTGATCCTTCAGAAAGCTGCAGTCCTGGCAGGCAGGCAGATGCTGCGTGTGCTAATAGTGAAAATACAGAGAGACATTTTCCCTGCTTGGTTTTCTTTCTGGTGGGGGATAAAAGGGCACGTTCAAAGCACTGAGCACACAAATGTGTGCACACACAAACCCTCCAGCCTCTGCACATGTATTCACCGGGGGTTCAAATTAAACTCCAAATCGTGCAACCGTGATCTGGATAGATTAGAAGTGGGCTTAGATTGCAATTAAGTCAAGGGAAGTCAAGAGCTTAGATAACGATTATCATTTTTCCCTATTTGGAAGAACCAATTGGAAAAAAATACAAAAGAAATAAAAAGAAGATTAAAATACAGTATATCTGTGCACATGCACTAATAAATTGTCATTAAACAGTTCCTTTCTTATTGTCTAAATGGATATACTATGAAATATTTGTAATTAGCAACACAATTTTTTTAAGCTGCCCTATCTTGGCTTGGTGCTGTTTCACAATCAAATGCAGTTTGGGATTTTATAGACAACCATTTTTTAATCACCGGAGCACTTCATTTTTAGTAAATCCAACCCTAATTTTTGTTATCCCCTGCTGGGCTTTACTTGAAAAAAAAAAAGTTTAATTTGGTTGAGATCCCCTCAAAATCATCTCTGCTTAATGCCTCCCAGCCTTCTGCAGTCTGTCTGCCCATTTTGTACAAAACACACACGCAAGCAGTAATCAGCAACTATACCCCAGCCTTGCATTAAATGTCAGTTTTGTGTTTTGAGATTTTTCATGTGCTTTTGAAAAGCAGGGTGTAGCAGGATGCAGCCCACATAGGGAAAAAAAAAATAAAAAAGAGAGATGCAGCAGAAAAATAGTGTTCATTATCGGGGAGAAGTAAGTAAATGATAAGAGATGATTTAGAGATCCGGAATGTAAAATGCATGATGCAAACGTTCAGAAATGGACTGCTCCTACACTATTAGGAGTTGAAGGTCATGCCACATGTCATTGGAAAGGTAATTTTCTCTAGATTTTGAAATAGGATCTCAGATTTGACCTCTGCCCTCTGTGTCCTGAACATCTGGGCATCCTTAATGCATCTATTTCTTTTCCTTTTTTCCTTTTCCCTTTGTTTCCACAGCAGGAGGACAATTCCTAATTTGGAAGAAAAAGAATGGCCAGATTTCAGTTTTAGCTTTGCTGTGGACATCTAGGAGACCCTGGACAAGTCATTCCATGCCTTTTGGTTCCCCCTTGTCAGTAAGATGGATTTGGTATAGAAATGCCCAGATAGCTCATGCTTAGGTCTCAGTATTTGATTAATTAATGCTCATGAGTTATTTTGTGATGCTCACATGAAATAAGTTATTCACAGCACATTCAGATGTGCTTCCATTGCTTTAACAGCTTTGAGAATGAGATTTGTTTCCCATAAACAAGATACCTTTATCCATATCAATAGGTATCTAAGTGTGATTCCACAGGGTGCAAAATTATATGAATGACTTGAAATATTTTTATCAGATATTTTTCATTACCTTTTGAAAGAGATTTAAAATGTTCTTCTCTTAAATCTTCTTCTCATGCTGGGCTCAGCTAGAAATACAAATGTTTAGAGCATTCAGAAGCCAAAGCATCCAAAAATATAGTTCTCTTAGGGAAATAAAGGTGCCTATGTGCTTCAGTTTAGACTGGGAAAAATGAGTTTTATCTGTAGAGACTGAAGGAGGAAGAGAAGCAGAAAAGCTTCCAGACAGTTCCTGCAGACAGCTTTCCTCAATATTTTGAGACAACCTCTCCATGCAAGACATAATTTCTGTTCTGTGCAAAAATCTAACTCTTCAGCCTACTTGGCTTCCTGATTTCCAGGGAAATCTTCAAACTCCAGAGGCCAAAATTGCTCCAAGGCTCAAATTAAAATCCTTTACCTCCAAAAAAAAAAGCTCAGTTCACACTCTTAGCAATGCCGCAGTGTAAGGGGGGCAAACATCCGTAAAATAAATGTTTTCCCAAGGGTAACAGCAGTGCTTGAGGGGAGGGTGCTCACTCTGCTGGTTTTGGGCATTTGCACTGTCACTGGTGAATGAAGTCAGACACTAAAACCAGACTTAAATCATTGGTGCTGCTAATCTGCCTCAGCCTCAGCCTCATCAGGGTCCTGTCTGCAGCAGCACGGGCCTGGAGAGTGCTGGAGCAGAGGCTCTGCTCCTCTGGGATGCTCTCCCCAACAGCCCCGTGGGCTCCTCTGCTCAGCTGCTGCCCTTTCAATTCTCCTTTCTGTTTATCTTCTCCTTATGAATGCAGCCCAGATAATCAGCCTGATGGCCAGGATGTCTGTCGGAAAGCATCTAAAAGGATTTAAATCCCTCTCCCTCCTTCAGGAAAGCTTTTCCCTGCAGCAGGAAAAGGGTTCATGATTCTGACTGTGGAAGAGGGCAGGGGGATGCATACTCTGGGGCAGAGCAGCTCTTTGCAGATGTGGACTTGGGGTTCACATCAAATTCCCAGCTAAACATCCTGTCTAAGGTGAACTTAAAAACAAAGTCATCTTGCAAATGGTTCCCCCAGCAGGTTGAGACATGCTGTTGAGGATAATGTGAACTCCCTGCAGTCTCAGAGAGACAGGGAGAAAGCAGCTTATTTCCATATCTTAATTAAAATTTCCATTAATCCCATCTGAGGCCTCATAACTTCAAAAACTTGGACAAAAAACCCCAACACTTATTTCTGATAAATATTTTAGACTAATTGTTTGGAGGTAGCAGACATCTCTGGCTGGTGAATATCAACGAGCTGTGGGTGCTGCTGGCTGTTTAAAGGGAACCACGAGGGTTTGGTTTGTTTGTCCTCTGAAAATTACTGAACATCTCAAATGCCAGAGATAGGAGACACAGAAAACAAATGTGCTGGGCTGAGCAGGGCAGCTGTAGCTCCTGTAGGATTGTTTGGAGGCTGTTTTTGTGCCTTGCAGGTTCTTTCCTGAAGGCTCAGAGCCCAGGTGCTTCCAGAACAACGGGAGCTGCTGGACAAAGCAGATGCTGGCTCAGGACAACATCTCTTAATGATGCTCTGTCTTTATTCTGCAACTCAGCAGAGTATTTCTACAGAAAGTGATGAGAATCAGGGGCTTAAAAGCAAAATACAGTTTCCCAAACCAAGCTCTGAGCCTACAGGAACTGCCTTTTGAAGGGAGATGTGGGTCTGTGGTGTAGAGGTGCTGATGTCAGTGGAGAAGATGAATGTTCAGAACATGATCTGGCATTGCCTTCCTCTTCTGCCCATCCCAGAGTCATGGGCTGCTGGTTTCTGGTTTTCCTGACATGCAAAGCCTCCATGTGGGATGGAAAAGTCTCCATTTTTCTCCACTGGACAACCATCAGGAACCCAGACAAGATCATGATTTTTCCCTGTGTGGAGGGACACAGCGTTTCCCCTCCTTTAAACCAAGATCACAAGCAATATTTATTCACACTTCTACCAGTTTTTCCCTTTTCCCATAGCTCCTGCAACTTTTCTGGCAGTGACCAAAAAGGCATTCCTAAAGAACCAGAAAGAAGAGCACAATTAATGGCAGCCACCTGAATGGCCACAGGAGATGGCTGAGAAATAGCAAGATTTAAAATGGAAAGAAGAAAAAACACAATCAAGTTTTTTCCTTTACCATTTAAAATCACGTTTCTGCCCTGTTCCTGGGGGATGATCACCTTGAATGTCCCTTTTGCACAATGCTGAGATCATCAGAGCCCTAAAGCCCATCTCTTACAACCCCACTTACCCCTCTGCCCCCTTTCTTTGCTCCCCAAATTTGGCATTGGTTTGGGATAAGAAAATAATTAATTTAGGCTTTGTGGAGTGGAGGCAGGTTTGGGGATAGCACAAAAGGTATTGGGTTTGGCTCTTTCTCCAAAACCATCCAGCTTTGTAGACAGTTTAACAAATGGATTTAATGAGCTTTCACTTAATTTTAAATGCTATTAATTTAATTCATGGAAAGAAGCATTTTTTTATTGTTTGAATGCATGCAGGGGTAAGCAAAACGCTTTCACGTTTCTGTTGAGCACCAGGGTGTATTTGGGCATGCAGAGAGAGGACTCTCCATCCCTGTTTAATGGCTTTTTGGGTGCATGGGTGAGAAATGAACCAGGTAATAAAGCTGAAGTGGGAGGGATGGGGTGGAAAACAGAGCAGACCTTCAGCTGGGAAGGCTGGGAATCTGTGTCCACGCTCCTGTAGGGCACAGCTGTCGGGGTAGGGAGCTGTGAAAGGACAGAGCTCCTCTCTGCCTTTGCACTCCTCGTGTCAGTGGCAGCCACGGAGAGCAGCAGCCATAATTAAACCCCAGTGCTGAGCTCCGGTCCCAGAGGGAACATCCTCGCTCCGGTCCCAGAGGGAACATCCTCGGGATGAGCCGAGCCCTGAGAACGGCAAACTGCGAGGGACAGGCTCCCCGTGCTCATAGATCACCTCTGAGTGACAGAAAATTGGACACACATCACAAGGAAGGCAGGAGAGGGCTTTGGGGAGGGGAGAGGAAGGGGAGAAAGAAACCATTCCTAAAATGAGCCTAAAATCTGCCTGGTTGCTAGGGAAGTGGGACTCCTGGTAAGTCATTTCAATTTGTACCTATATTTATAACAGTATGAAGATACGTTTTATAATCTGTGTAATAAAGAACCTCATCAGCAACTTCTCAAAGAAACTTGTTATTACAGAGAATGACACTCTAATTGCCTCCAGACATTTAGCTTGTCTAGTGAGTGAAGTAACCTGATAAGCTATTGAGCTATTAAGTGATGTAGAATCAATTAATGTAGTTAGATAAGAAAGTAATACCCTACCTAGGTTAACTAAGTAGTATGTGTCAAACGAGTCACTATTAATTCAGGTCCAGAATGGCATAGTAGACCCATATAATTCTCAGTAACCTTCATTAAATTGAGGGGATTGCATTTTGACCAAAGAAAACTCATTTTTCAAAGATTTTTTTTGGGGGAAAAAAAAATATACAGAATTCATTACCAGGCTCATTTTTCCAGTAGTATTCTCCATTAATTTAAAGCATAAATTACTGAATGGCAGTGCTGCAGAGATGGTTCAAGTGTAGGGACTGAATCTTTTGAATTTTGGAAAGAGAGGGAAGAGCACACCTTGAATTTCCACAGCAGTGTGGGAACACAGACAGGAGCTGGATAAGTGGGATTGGAGCTGGTGGTGTCACCTGGTGCAGGTGCAGGCTCACACACACAGCCCTGGAGAACAGCACAGGACCATTAGTGCCTCAACATCCAGGCTGGTGGAGCTGTCAGCGACTGGGGCTGACACAGGGACAAGGTGACAGATGGGGAAGGGTCGCCCTGCCTTGTGTAGATACAAGCAAGAAATGTGTGAGGCCCCAGTTCCAGCTCCAGTTAATTTTGTCCCTGTCTGATCTAGCTTCGGGTGTGATTATCTGGAGTGTGTTAGAGCAGAGGAGAGGAGAATGGGTGAGAAATTATCATCCTGTCTGTCTCACCACTGCTGCAGGTTTCCTCTCCTGATATATTGTCTCTGTAGCTGGGGAGTGCAGAGGGAGGTTAATGAATCTTAAAACATTTGTAAGTGGCACGGTGTAGCTCCAAGCAAGCCGGGCTACTCGGGAAAGTCTGCATTGCTGTGCTAATGTGCTGCTCAACAAGAGCTAATTAGCCCTGCCTGGGAGCACAGAGCACGGGGGACACGGTGGCACTGCCAGCTCGGGGGATGGCTCTGCTGCCTCCAGCCCTGCTGGCTCCACATCTCTGCTTTGGACCCTTCCTTCCTTCCATCTCCTCAAGGTTTTGGGAAGAGATGTTTTCAGCTATGAAATTGCAGTCACCCAGGTCTCTTGCTGTAGGGGCTGCTCTCATCCATGTATCCAGCTGTCTGGAATGTCCAGTATTTTATACAGATGTATAAATATAAAATCGGAGAATATCCTGAGTTGGAGAGGACCCACACGGATTCATGCCCTCCTGCAGTATCTGGAGACCCCTGTAATGTACAAGCCAGGGTTTAAAACTGAGTCCAGGAATATTTGGAGACTTTCTTCTGAGATTAGGTCCATCATGAGAAGAGGGCTGTTGAAGGGCTCAAAGCAATGTGTCAGAGATGGGGCAACACCTTCAGGCACTCATGGGGCAGTTGGCATTAATTATGACCTGCTGTGGTTAGATAACAAACTTGCTTAAATCTCCTCATAAATCCTTGCAACTTTGGAAATTCGCAGTCCATCAGAAATCTGGGCTTGTAGGGGAAATGACAAAATCTTGCTGGAAGGTTTATTGTGGATGATCTAAGACAGGAGAATATTTGGGAAAATATTACCATTAACAGCCCTAAAATGTCCCATTACAGGAGGTGTAACCACATGGAAAACTTGGTATTTCTTCTATGAAGGACCACAGCAGTTCCCTATGGACCACAGGGCAGCAGTAAAAGACCAGTCAGCTGAGGGAAATGCAAAAAAAAGAAATATATCAATAGTGAAGGTTTTAGTGCTTCCTCTTGAGCATTTAGATGTGGTACAGGATTGGAAATTTTGTTTCTGATCTTCTTTAAACACGAACAACCCAGAGCCATCTGAACTGATTTGCTTAATGTGCTGTTCAGCATTCACAGCATAAATTGAATTGTTAGCCTCTCTGTCTGTGCATTTGAATGTTTTGATTCTAATATTACCAGCAGAGCAACCTTCCCTAACTGGATTGTTCTCACAAGTAATGTTGATGCTTTGCACTCCCACTCAATTGATGTCATTGAGGCTACTGACAAGAAGGTTACAGAGAAAAGGCTGAGATCAGATAAGAGCAGAGAGTGACAAATCAGAAATATCTCATTTTTCATCAGTGTCCTTTATTTTATTTTTTTCCTACCAGTTTCTAGTTATTCTCTTCTGACAGGGATGGGCTTGCAGATGCTTTATCACACAGCTAAAGCTGCTGAGGAACTAACTGAGATGTGTCTATGCCTTCCCCCAGTGCAGAAATGCCCATCAGGAAGGGTTTGCAGCTGAGCATCTGCCCCATGACACTCGTGTGTCCTCACAAGGTTTGTGTGCAACACTGGGAGAGAACCCAGCTCTTGCTGTGCCAGTGGGTGCAGATTGCCCACAGTGCTGGAAATCTGCATTTCTGGGCTGGCTGAGCTTCTCCCAAGTCATCTCCAGGCTCATATGGAACCACTGTAACTCTGAGATATTTAGATATTTATGTATCAGTACAGTTGACTTGAAATTCCACAGCAACGTGCAGCATCTTGACACTTGTGAAATTCTGGAGAGGAGTTAAAGGCAGGAGTTGTTTGGGAAGTGTGAGTCTGCAAGACCTTGTGGGGCTGTTGTGGGGAGACACATCCCCAAGTGTGTGTCTGGTGCAGATATCAGCACAAAGCTGGGTCTCTGTGAGCTATATTTTGGTAGCAAACCCACGTGGCTGCAACAGACACCATCAGGGACCAGAGGCCTGGGAAGGAGAAGTGACAGCACCATCATTTCCATCAAAAGAGCAGGATATGCAAAAGTTATAGAAAACATCATGGAAGACTGAGCATGGGGTTTGGGATATAGCAGAAGTGAATTTGTCACTCCTTGATCTCAGCAAAGTCTCTTACCAGAGAAAGGGAGAGGCAAGACTTCTCTGGGATCCTTCTGTGTTGTGACCTGTGGTTTTCAGACCTTTCCAGAGTTTGATGTTTCATACGTAGACAGTTGCCAGGGGAAATTTTGCTTACACTGTAATTTTCCATTTGCTGCTAGACTTCAGACAGATGAGTGCAAACTGTTCTCTCTGCAACTCAGGAAATAATTTTGCAGTCAGTGTGAACACTGTGAACCTTCTAATTTATTTTTTTTTCCCCTCTAATAACAGTTTGGCAAATCAAAGTGTCTGTTCATTTAGGTAGGAAAAACACCTGGGAGCCATGCAAAAAAACCCCACAAGGATAGAGCTGGACTCTGAGCTGACTGAGATTAGATATTCTCAGTGATTAGGGGTATTGAACATTTTCCATTTTATCTTGTCTGCATTGAAGGAGAAGCATCAAGGGTGACTTTGGAGGGAAGGAACTAAAACACACACACACAGAGTTTCTGACTACTTTTATTTACACAAATTTCTTTGCCTTATTTTCCAACATTATGAGACATTTGTCATCAAGATAAATTCAGAAATCTGGCCACTGCTGAGAGGTCAAATGGGGAAAAAATGAGAAAGTGAATATTTGTGCTTTACATGGTAGAAGTTAGGGAGACTTGATTGCATTTCTTGCCTTTCAAATAAGCTCAATTTTAAGCCAAGAAACCTTATGATGGGACACCAAGTAAGAGAGAAGGATTTTCCCAGAGAATAATTTTTAATTAGTTCAAAAAACTGGTAAATTTTTAGGCAGTCACCCAGATTGCTTTATCCACACTAAATAATAGAAATAAACTCCCCTCTACTCCTGCCTTGCACATATCCAGGCACATGCAAGCCCAGGTTAGCAAAACCACAGTTTCTTTTGTTCTCTTTGTTCTCTTTGTTCACTATGCAGTAATGAAAAATGACAGCCATATTTATTGTAACATTCCTCCAGGAATGCAGAGATAATTACCTGCCCTTAGCATGGGAGAGGAGAGCGAGCACGAGCTCTGTCTCCTTCCAGCTCCCAGGAATCCAACTGCAGTCTTGGCGTGGAATGTGACTGGAAGACGTCGGGAGCAGAGATCTACTGCCTCGGTTTTAGGGCTCATTTCTTTGTCTCTTGCAAAACAACAGCTGAGAAGAGACCAAACACCTCTGTGAAAAGGGGACTGGTTTGAATTCCACCTGTTTCCTTGCCTGTTTCTAAAGGAAAGGCCTCTGTGTGCTCATTGAAGTGGACTTGACTTTATTGAACAAACTGCTGTTTTCACAAGGCCTCCTGCACAGTCTGCCCAGACAGATCTGCCTTCAGCCCTGGCTACTAAAGGGGTGATTCTGCTTTTCATTAAAGAAACCCCCAAACTTCTTTTAAGAGGATATATGTATTATTTCTGAGAAGTAATGGACTCACTGGCATTGGAAATGAAAGCCTCTATTCTAACAAAATAATCATTTGTTACGAGCAGCTGTGAGCTGGTTCCTGTTCACCCTCCTGGTGTGTGTGGTGGTAACGACCCACAGCCTGACCATGGGAATCAGAGAATCCCAGAACAGTTTGGGCTGGAAGGGACCTCAAAACTCATCTCATTCCAAGCCCCCTGCCATGGGCAGGGATACCTTCCACTAGACCAGGTTGCTCCAAGCAACGTGACCTGGAGCGGTTCCAGGGGTGGGAAATGGACAATGATTCCTTTCCCAATGCTTGGGTGGATGAGCTTTCCCTGTGGTGGGAGCCCTGAGATCAAGAGAACTCCCCTTTCCCTTCCTGCCTCTGCCTGTTAGAGAAAACACCCCCAGAGGAGCACGTCCCCAAGATCCAGTGCAGAAAAATGTGGGGAACTCTCTCACTTTTTCTCTTTTATTCAGAAAGAACAGCCCATCCCAACGAGGTCTGTTCAGGTAACCAGGTGCCTCACTGCAGCTTTTTACGATTATTTTCTCCTATTTGTTTCCATTTTATGGAAATTTGGAAATATTTAGCCTTCACAAGAAAGATCTCTTCATATCTTAATATTTTTGTTCTCTGCTTTTATTTCCTCACTAGCAGGGATTTTCAGGCTGATTATTTTTTAAGGTATTGAAAATATAATCCGTATGATATATTAAAATATAATTAAAAGTGTTATCATATTTGCAGCAGTGTGTTATGCCTAGGGAGGTTTTACAAGAGCAGATATATTTTTGCGTTCCCTGCACAAGTGAGAGAGACCAGCTGACTATTGGTGACCTTTTTTACTGATAGGAAAGTGGAAACAAAAAGAGAGGTTGATGCTTCCAGGTGTTTTACCTTCGCACCACATTCCGTGTGTTCCGGAACATCTCCCAGCGGTACAGAACAAAAGGAAATAAAAATTAAGTTCACAGCCTGGGTTGCTCTGTTTCTCAGGTTATGATAAGAAGTTCTGGCACGGCAGTGTGATGGGGATGGGGATGGCCAAGGGATGCTGAGCTGTAGCTGATTCCCATCACCTAATCCCCTGCCTGTGGAGAGCAGCAAAGCTACTCCTTGGCAGAGCAGCTGCTCTTGGTGGGAGCTCATGGAGCTGGGGAACGCAGCCCTGCAAGTGGGAATGTATGGATTAGTGGGGCTGTGCATCCAGGGGAGTCCTTCTGGAGTCCTTTCCGGGCTCAAAAGAACCTCTTCACCTTTGCTACGTGATCCAAGCCTTCGCCCTCCTTCACTGGGGTGAGCAGGCGAGGGCTGTGGGCTGGGACTGTGTCCTCATGGCCCCTTGCCAGCTGGATCTCTTTGCTGGGCATGGAGACTTGTAGGACACACAGCCTAAACCAGGAAAAGTGGTCAGGAATTCTGGGATTTGCAGCTGAACTCCCCAGATCTCAGTCTCCTACCTTCTCTAGCCCATACCCAGAAGGGGTTGCACTGAGAGTGCTCCAAACCCATTTATTCCTCAACAGCCTATGGAGAGATATAGGGTTTAGAAATGGGGGATTTGGAGGATGAAGGATTAACTGGACAGTGCCATCATTATGGGAAAGTAATTTAAAAATAATAAAAAAAATATTCTATTTTGTTATGTTATATTATATCATATTAAGGTATAAAGTACCCAAGTGCTTAAGGATCTTGATTATACCTCTTCTCTTCTTTCTTTCCCTACCCCCAGGAACTACTTCTGTTCCTACAGCTCATATTTTTAACTGTCTTTAAATAAGTGTTTAATGGGATTTATGAAAACACCTGAGCAGGTTGGATAGGTTATAATTCCCACTGATTTCACTGACCTCTCTGTAGATGGGATACAGGCTCCTATATTGTACAGGCTTATTTGAAAATACTATTTCAGGTATGCTGGAAAATATTATTCCTATTAGATTTGTGGTTTAAATTCTGGGAGGTGTTATCAGAGTGGGGCTGGTGCATAGAAAGAGAAATAAAAACTAAAATAATATATATGTGTTGGTACCTGCCTCTGTGTGTGTGCATGTGTGTAGTCTTTATTGGTGGCTGAAAACCCGGTGCCTGCTCTTTGGTTTTCCATTTTAGCTGGCCTATTATCAGAGATTTCTGGAGTGTGAGTTTCATAAGTAGAGGTTATCATACATTGCAGGCCATCTCTCCTGCTGGGGAGCAAAATGAAGGTTTGATAATGAGATCGCCCAAAGGCAGATAAGAGCTCCAGCTTGCTGAACAGTCCCTCAAGGTTTCCTGCAATGGCAAAAAGGAGGGAATGCAATTTATTATCCTTCTCTCCTTGTACCTTCCCATTGTTTGAGAAGTCAAAGCAACAAACTACATGGGTTAAAAATAAATAAATTAATGACCAGAACAGGAGACCCTGTGTGTTGTTGTTTCGCTCTGAGGAAGGAGGTCTGTGATTTGCTCTAACACCATGAAGAGAGTCTCTGAACTCCAAATCCTGAAATTCCATTTAATGGCCAGGCTCTCCCCTCTCTCCTCCCGCCTTCCTCCTGCTAGGATGGATATTCTAAAATGAGTCAAGTGCTTTATCTTGATAGAGGGTGGAGGATGGCTCTGTAACTGCTGCTGATAACCTCCCCATCTCCAATTCTATTTGCTCTTCTTTCATGCTAAATGCTACAAAGTGCATTACAGGAAAGGGAAAGGTCAGATTTAAGCCGTAAAACATGGAAGATTTGGAGCTGAAGTTGCCACATCATTAAGTCACAGCATCTTCATGCTTATGTTTTCTAGCACATATGGTATATAAAATCACCTAGTGTTTCACAACCCTCTTAAATAATTAGGCACAACAGGGTTTGCTGGGTGACCACCTGGATAAAGTCAAAACAGTGGCATCTGCATCAACCAGATGGGAGTCTGCTCTTCGCTGCCATCAGGAAATGGACAGCCAACTTCCACTCGAGTGAACCAAAAGCTGCCTTCTCCCAAACAAGAAAGGGAAAGGGCAGAGTAGGAAAGAGCAGTAAATGTGTCTTCCTCCAATTTTCAGGTCTGTCTCTGCTGAAACCTCAAGGAGGAGATCCTGTCCCCAGCTGGAAAAGCAGCAGGAAGGAGGTGAGTTGGATTTGTACATCATCAGTAAACCACACACCTGGCAATGTATGTGGCAAGTTGAACAAAGCTATATATTTTTACTTGGTTTTCTCACTTAAAAAAAAAAAATACAGTGGGAGAGGGAGAATATTAGCAATTTACTGTGGGGCTCCATTAGATCAAATCAGTGCCAATGATAGTCACTTATTTCCTCCATTTTGTAATGATTTACTCTATAAATTAATGTCTGCCTATTTAAACACCCTCAGTGATTCAGTGCTGGGTGCCATGGCAATAAGTGACAGGGACTAGGGCTGAACCCAGCAGTCATGTGGCTCTTGGTGCTGTCATTATGTGCACTGGTAATGGGGGGCTACGTGGGCACGCAGACAGATATTATGCAAACATATACTGACTTAAGTATCAATCTGTCACTGGTGTAACTCATGGTAATGGCCCCACCAAAGTCATTACACAGGAATATGCATTACAGCATGTTCAACATCTATCATGGGTGCAGCTTCAGAGAAGCCATGGGGAAGATGTGAGGAGGTGCCAACGTCCAGATCTGGAGGATGCTCAGATGTAAGGGGTCTAATTCAGCAAAGCCCTAAAGGAACATTCCTTTTTCTCCCTCTTTCCCCTCCATAAAGCTGGATCTGAAAAAAAGGTCTCACAGCTTTAAGAAGAAAAAAAATAAAAAGAAAATCCTCTTGGGCATGTATGTGTGAAGCACAAGCACTTTTGAACTGCAGCAGTTCAATTCCAATCTCTGCTTCATAGGCAGAGGCACAAAAAGGAGTTTGGTGGGAGAGCCTCAGCCTGGCTGTACTACACAGCAGTTTAGGATATGATCCCTCCTCCTGTCACCCTTTGACGTCACTCAACCTGATTTTCCACAGAAGTGGAAGGAAGAGGTAACTTCTGTGTCCCTCTTCAGCTGATGCCTGCCCTCTCCCTGCACAGCTGGCTGGGGAATAGGCACATGCATGGCCCAGATCAGTCTTTTCTCCATTACAGATCAGCATGACGCCTCACTGCCAGGAACATTCATTCCCCACTTTTGCACTGGGTCCTTCCTCTTTCCTTGAGGAAGATCCTGCTCAGGTCCAGACAGGGTAAGGTACCTCTGGACAATGCCAGTGACTTAGGATAATCTCTTTCCCTCTCCTGCATTTTTGGTTGCTTTTCAAAGAGCAGTGCTGCAGCACTGGCTCGGCGATGGAAGGCGGAGAGAGTGTCTGGCATGGGCAGGGGGATATTTCATTGCTCAGCACAGACTTGGCTATTTTGTTAGCATAATATACGTCCTTCAGCCAATCCAATGGATTAGAAAAGCACTCTGTTTAAAGGTTAAATAGTTGATACTGCATCAACATGTATGGGAGGTGACACACAAATCCAAAGTGATCCGCAGCGCTTGGCTCAGGCTGCAGCCAGCTCGGCGGTGTAGCCAAGGGTAAATGCAAGTGCACAGATTTCTAAAGGGAGTTTACCCACCGCTTACTGCTCAGCCTGTGCACTCAGCAGTGCATTTACTCACTTTTTTTGTGTACTAAAGCAGTACTGATACAGCTCACAGCATCCTCGAGCAGTTGTATAGAGGGTCAGGAAAGAGGCTTAATAGACTGAAGGTGCCTGAATGCAGTGTTACAGTAAGTAACCAACCCTCGTAAAAAGAGAGACTGGTAAAAGAAAAAGCCCAGGGAACAAACACTGGATCTGTTGTGCTGTTACCATTTAACCTGCATTCACTGCCAATTGAAATGCACTTTACATTACTTCAGTCAGATACTTCAAAGGAAATCCTGGAGATGGGAGCACTTAAGCAAGAGCACTTCTGGTGGTAATGTGTGTATTTGAAAGCCTGGCAATTGGGGAGGTTGTGAATGCCTCAGCGTATCCAAATATAGCTGTAGCTTGTTATATGTAAACGGCAAGACTCATTCTGATATTCCTGCTCCTATCCTGCCCTTCCTTCCCTCAAAACTGTGTGATTCCTCCATCTGTCAGCATTTCCAGTATTTGTGTTTTTGTGTAACAATGTTCGCCTGGGCACATTATTCCACACAGTAGCTCCGTGAGAAGAGCTGGTACAGTACCAAGTTATGAAAAACCCAAAGGAGACATTTGGGAATGGCTCTTTTAGGGAAATATTGCTACTTCTGTGGTACTGCCTGAGCCCTACAGAGCCTCAGGGAAGGCCATAAAAATTATCAGGAAAAGGTGTAAAACTAAATCCGGTGAAACTCCTCATCTCAGGGTAATTAAATCCTTTTCAATGAGATCACCTACATGGAGAGCTATTGTATTTTCATTTCTGTGGGCTGGGGCTTGAGTCCATGCAGCTCCACCGTGTTCTGCAAGGCAGGGTGAGGGGTGTTCCACCCTCAGGCCCTCGTTCCCTGACACCTCACCAGGACAGGAGAGCAGGAAGAACCTGCAACAAACAGACTTCTGTGAAGTTTGCTGGGACATAATCCCAGTTCCCATCACACACTGGTACCTGCTGGGACTGGAGGGAGTGTGAGGGGTGCACAGGAAGGTGCAAGATGACAATAGTGAGTCCCAGATCACTCCCTGCTAATTGAACATTATCAAAGGGTAGATCTGCAGCAGCTCACTCTGAAATATAAAAGATACAGGACCAAGAGACTTACCAAGTACATCAGATGGCCAGGACTGCCTGTGACATGTTGGATAGCACGTGGATAAATCCCAGTGACTCAGGGAGAAATGTATCAGCCAAACTTTTCTGGTTAGCTTTCTGGAGAAATGTTCTTTCATGGCCCTTTGCATCTGTGCAATCCAGTCTCTGTTGTCATGGTGGATGGGAATTTTAAGGTAAGTTCCTTTTGTTTTCTTGGCAAGAAACCTTACTTTACATTGTGGATTCATAAAAAGAAGTTGTGAATACCTGACTATAAAATAAGAGAGTTTGAAATCCTGGAGATGGGGAGAAGAGCCTCAGCTGCTCTCTTTCCCTCAACACAAATGGCAAGGCAGTAAGAGCACACTGACCTTTATTCAACACTATTAAATGCCATGCAAATAAATACCTAATTCTATTTAACAGCATTTCTGCATTTATCTCACTGTGGCCACAGTCAGGTAAAACTGACCTGACCATGTGCTGACACATCTGGGGCTGTGACATGCAGAGGAGAGGTGCTGTTTGCTCCATCCCTGAGCAAGAATAGCTTCTCTGCCCCTCAGCAAGGATGTTTTCTTCTTGCTCCAAACTCATACATCCAATTTGGACAGACAGCTGACAGGCTGGTGTTGCTGCCTTTCCATAAATTGAGGAGTGGGGAAGCTGGGAAGAAAGGTTCTGTGCCACCACTGTGTGTGGGATGGTTCCTTCTTTGCAGCAGGAAAATCAGAGCAGTGACTGTCTGGACAATGCACACAACAAACCTCATCCAAACCAGGGATGTGCTCAGAGAGCAGCATCACTCAAAATTTATTGCAAAGAGTCTGACAGCTCCACCTCCTCTGAATTTTTCTTGACTTGCAAAGGCAGTTGCAAAGACTCTGGTTCAGTCTCTACTGATACTGTCTGTGGATTTTGAGAGTATAATGACATCTATTTTGTGCCATTCACATGCTCATCCATAGGGCTGAAATCTTCCTCTTCTGGGAAAAGCCCTCCCCATCCCACATTTCAAGCTGACGTCCTGGGCTGGAGTCTGATCAGCCTGTGGGTATGGCACAGCTCCAAGCTGCTCAGGTGGTTCTCTGGAGATTTTAGCTGCTAAATATAAAATTAAAAAAGACTCTTCTGAGCATGTGCAAATAGTAATTTCACAAATGCATTTAGCACGGCCAAATTTGAACAGATTTTTATGGGAACTTCAAAAGGCATATTCCCAGCATAAAATCCTTCCACATTCCCCTGTAATAGTCCAAAATTGAACAGAGTAGATTGATGTTCATTCTTTCTTTTTTCATTTTTTTTTCCTCAGAAACCTCTAATCACTATTACATAATTATTTTTTTTTCAAAATTTTCCATCAGAAAATCAGAAAATCACAAAATCTCAATAAAAACAACTAGAAAATCCATCCCAGTTTTAAGACAGTTGTCTCCAAAGACCTGGATAATGTATTACCCCCTCCTACCTCCCTCACAGAGTTCCTACACCAGGTTCTAGCATTTTTAGAGTTTTTAATAGATGTAAGATGCCCATTTTGGGCTGATACCCTGGAATTTGGCCTTAGAGGGGTGCTGAGCTGCCCCAGCTGCATGCAGGTAGTGTAACAGAACAAACACCCCAGGGCATGAGATACCCAGCCCTGCACCATCACAATTTGTGTTCTGCAATTACTGCACTTTGGAGAACTCTTGCTTGTGACTCAGTGCTTCCCTCTGGAAAGTGGCATGAATACCACCCTCCTCCTAAATTAATTCTAAACTTGTGAATTCCATAGACAAGCCAGAGAGGAAGTTAGTCATTCCCTCCAGAGCAGTGTTTGAGCAGTTTTCTGGAATTAAAATATCAGTTGCTCTTTAAAGGAGCTCTTTGCAGGTGCACTTTGTGCACATGGACACTTCAGGATAAAAAGGCGTGTGAATATTTAGCTTAAAGATCTTAAACCCATGTATATCCCCAAAGGCATCAAAGCTGAAATTGTTCTGGTAAATTTAATTTGGCATTTCCAGACTATGTATTATCCAAACTTTGCGTATTTAACACCTTCATGCTCCACAGTCTCCCTGAATCCCAGATTTTAGTGTCTCATCTTCAGAAAGGAAAGTTTTCTGGTGATATTGTGTTGCTTCAGAACTAACTACCCATCTTCATGGTCCTCCCTCCTCCTCCTCCAGCTGGAGGGAGCTCTTGGGAGAGTTTCCTATTCAAACTCCCCAAAGGGACACCCTTGACTGGCCATTTCTGATGCTATGAGCAACACTAAGCTCTCTCACCAGCTTTATCATTTTTTCCCCTTCTTTCAGTGTCTCAGCTTCAAAGAACCATTTCATCCTTATCTCAAACCAAAGGGCTGCATGAAGGCAGACTTGTTCCCTGTGCCCAGGGCCAGCACAGCCACCAGTCTTTCTTTCCAGCTGGTCCCCAAGGCCATGGTTTGAGCGTGGCCAATGTAGGGAACATCCCACAATTAGTCTGGTTTCCTCCTGCTTCCACATGCTCCTTGAGCATTCCCTGTCCCGAATACACTCTACTGATCCAGCACAGCCAGCTGGATCCTGACCTGGAGCCCTACACCTGGCTCAAAGGGGAAAAGAATCCTGTAAAACCTCTGTAGCATGATCAGAACTATGATTCATATCCTTTTTGAACTTAGGGAATAAAAATACTGGCCATCATCAAAAGAGAACTCAGTAAATTAGGTATTTTTGGAAATGACAATACACTGGAAAAAAGCAAGTTCCTTTATAGAGATTTGTTCCTACTGCACAAGGAAAGTAGCTTTGTTGCCATTTTATGTGTCATTTTAACAGATAAAACTATGAATTATTTATAGCGTGTTCAAGAGTAAACACAGAGTCCAGGGAGGAAACCAAGGCTTTTTAAAGTCCAGCTGGTACCCAAAAGTCCTGGGAGCACCACAGGAAGGGCCACAGTGCAGACAGAAATTTGTGTTTATTTGAATTTTTATCACTAGTTTATGTGTAAAGGTTCTTCTTCACTCCATAGGCTGATATCCCATGCTCAAAGGAAGAAAAGCAGTGACATTTTTTCTCTCTTTGCAGCATTTGCTCTGTCTGGGTCTCTTGACTCCTCTGGCTATCAGCAGGGGCAAGTGACTAGGCAGAATCCTTCCTTGTCCTCATCTCCAAACCCACAAAACTCTTGAACTGATTTTATTTTTAATTTAATAAAATAAAATTAATTCTTCAAATAGGAAACATTTGAGGACAAGTCTCGGTTTGGGTTACTTTATTATGGCTGAGTTTTAATCCTCAGTGCATAAGAAGGATTATGCTGAGAACACTGACATCACCTTAAATATAGCAGCATGAATATGCTACTGTAATAAATCTTTTCAGCTTTTAATTTCAATTCAAGAAAGATGTTGGTTGAGAATATCTTCTTCCCCAGTAACCTTCCCCTGTCTCAGAGGTGCCCACACTCCCAGGCACCATCTGACACAGCCTTGTCAGTCAGGAAGGTGAAGAGTTGTCACCTCCACCTGACACCACAAGGCTCAAAAAATCTTTTGCAGATCCAGAAAGAGCAGTGAAATGCTGGTTTTACCTGTTACAATCAGCATTTGGAGAGAGAGGTGATAAATTTCGTTAAGCTGTAACAAAAACCAGGTTGACCAGTAAAACCTGAGCTCATACTGGGAAAATTTCTCCCTTAAAACTTTTCTGAGGGAGACAGGATGAAGGTGGAGGTGGGCTCAGTTCTTCACAGGATTTTGTTCCTACAGCTCAGGAGGAGGATGGAGCAAGCAAAGTATCCAGGAAAGAGAGATTTGATTTATAAGTGAAGCATCAGCAAATGTCTTAAAAGGTCTCTTGAGAGTTTGTAATACTCTGGAAGAGCTGAGAGTAATAAAATGGAATAAAATCAATGACAGAGCCAAGTTTCTACCCTGCCCAACACCAGCACAGTGAGTGCTGCATCCTGTGGGCAGAGGGGACCCTGCAGTGGTGTCTGAATGCTTTGTCCACTCAAAGGTGAAGAATTGGGAATGGTCCAGCTCATGATGAGGTCTGATGACTTTCATCAAGAGAGCAGGTTCTTCACCAGGTATCAGAAACATCCTCCTGACAGCTGAGGTATCACTTGGCACTCTTGTGGTTACCCAAGGACTTTAATTGTCTCTGTCTTTTGGATTATCATGGAACTGTAGATTTATTCAGAGGTTTGGATGATGACTAGAGTGAAGATACTATCTAGATTCCTTGCAGAAATATTAGGTGCTGGAAATGGGTCTATAAATAACACAAATTTTGTGCTCAAGGAATATTTTCTGGTTGTATTTTATGAATTGGAATTATGGTTATCATCAAAGTGCTGGAGAGCCAGTTACTACAGCACATAAAGATCACCAGTTTGGGCCTGCAAGTGATTCTCTGGTAGTGTCCTCCCTGGCAGGAGATGTGAAATGTTACAGCTCTCATTTTGCTGGGGGAAAAAAAATAAATATCCCAGCTACGATATCATCCATCTTTTCCTGCATATGGAGCATTATCAGCAAGTGTTGGTGGCAGCACCTGACGCTTCAGGCTGGCCTGATAACACACCTCCCATCCCGGGTACGTGCCAGACAAACATGTGGAGCAGCTCCAAAGCCATGGCAGCTTTCATGGCACAGATCTGTGGAAAAGAGCAGTCCACGGCTTTTGTGGGTGAACATATGTGAGGCAGCACAGAAATCAGGCTGCTGGAGCTGCAGCAGACACCACAAACCAAAAATAATAAGTGTCTCTGTAGCCTTTAGGCCAAGACTAGCACCAGTCAGTCAGAAGACCACTCGGTCTCTGCTTTCAAGCAGGGTGAATGCAAAAACCTCTTTGCAAATTTTTGGCCCTGATAATTTTTTGGGTTGGTTCAATCAGCATTGTGCTGTTGCATATGCTTTCTCAAAAGGGTCTGCCCAGGGCTGCTACCTACGTATTGAGGGGAAAATTACTCTTTGCATTATAATTCCTAGTTTGAAATGGATGTTACAGTCATTTTAAACAGGCTTAGCTTAGACTTGGTGAAATCTTTGGTTCAGCCTGATCTGTCTGTTTTAAGGCTGTCAAACTGAAAGGAATTAAAATGCAGAGAAAGTGATTTAGAAAAGAAAATGCAACCTGGCAATTTAACTTTGCTACAGGGATGAAGTTTTAAGAAATGATTTGCAGTTTGGGTGTCTTTTGCCTTGGGAGCCTGAAGTTGGAGTCATTAAAGAAAAACAATTTTCAGGAAATATTGAACACCCACCTTTGGAAAAGCCATTCTCTGCAAGTAGGTAAAGATGATCTGTTTGAAAAGCTCAGCTCAGCCTTAAATGAAACAATAATAAAAATTAAGCCAGGTATAATAGAGTAGCTGTGATACTCAAAGGAACAAGGACAAAAGCAGATCTGAGAAGAGGAAACACCAGTGTAAAGGCAGCAGTGATGCTCATATTAGAAAGAAATGGAAATAAACAGAATTTTAAATTATTCTAAAGTAGCAGTTACAGAATAGTGGCAGAACAAGAGGTGATTGATATTCTTTGGTTATGAGGACAGACACAATGAATTTTGGGACTTGTTGCTTCCAGTTGTGAAGTAATGCAAACTGGAGGATTTTTACAGGGGTCTGGATGGGTGACCTCCTTTCAAGATGATCATTTTGGTGATGCTGGGACTCTTCTGCCTTAAGAAAGATTAATTAGGGAATTCAAAGTCCTAGATGTGCATCTCATATTTTAATTTAAATCTAAATAAATAAACAATTTGGAATAAAAACAGAGATATGGCACAATTTCCAGCACTAAATAAAATGTTGAATTTAACTAAAACCCACTGATGGTGAAAGGGAGCTAGGAGTTCAAAATTAATCCCACTGTTGTACTCTAAAACATCATTAATAGCTAGAGAGGTTTTGGAAAATCCTGGTATTTTAACATTACCCTTTCTCCTAAGTATTTCCTAGCTGTTTTTTATTTCTTTCATTAAGCAGTCACTTCAGAAGGAAGATGCCCTCCCTCACAGTGACGTTCAGGAGCGCAGGGTCTGGAGAGGGAGGTTTTCCTGAAGGATCCACAGGAATCAGCAGACTCAGCAGAGGGGTGGGGAGGAATCCCTGTGCGTGAGTGGCCCTGCAGGCTGGGTCATCCCACGGCTGCAGTGCTGCAGCAGGCTGATATTGCTTTTGCAGGGTGAAAATCTCATGCTGATCAATTCAGAGCCCGGGCAGAGCGCATCCTGCAATCCCCGCGCACGCAGAATAATAACGGCGCTTCCCGAGGAGTCCCATTCATTCCACTGGGACTCTCTTGTAATCAATATATTTGTTCCCAAATTATAGTGCTATTGGTCCAACTTGATCTTTATTCCCATGAACCAATTGTGTGTGCAGAAGGCCTGGAAACGATGCCACAGCCAGGGCTGCTCTCTTCCCACTCCCATTGTTCCAGGACTCCCGTCCTCGGAGTTATTGTTCAAGCTGCCAGTTATCTCTGAGTGCTCCCAGCAGATGTTGGGGGGAGGGGGCAATTTATTTATTTCTTTTTATGAAGTTTGCCTCTTTATGGGCCAGCCCAGACAAGACATTAATGCTCTTTGCTCTCCCCTACGCTCTGTTTTGTCTCTTTAAGTTGGAAAATATTTAGAGAGGAAAAAAATGTGTTTTCTTGCTGCTCAAAATAATAATAATTTGCCTGTGGAAATTTCTTACTGATGTGAAAAGGAGCCCTAAATTTGCTGATAGTAAATAAAGGACAATCCTGCTTTCACTGCAGTCAGTGTAGCTGTTCTTGAAGGGTTTCATGGGCACTGATTTGGATCCAGACCTGCCCACAATGAGGTGTTTCTGGCTTATGAACATCCACCAAAGTTCAGCATTTATTCTTGTCTGTGATAGAACAAAACCAAGCAATCTAGGGCTGTTTTTTGAAAACATAGAATTGTATCAATGATTTGATATTAGTTATCAAATCAAAACCTAGTTATCATAAGGAAGTTTCTGAGATTTGGGAGTGTTGGATAATCTTAATAGATAGAGGAGATTTCTGAGCCATAGCCTTGTCTTTGGGGTGGTTTTCCTGGTCATATGAGAAGGGAGGTTAAAGCTCCCAGTTCTAAAGAAGAGCTTTTCACTCTACATCTTCTGATGATTCACTCAACCCCAAACCAAGGGATGGGGTATGACAGCTCTCTGGTTTCTGCTCTCTCATGTGCACAAGAGAAATGAGCAGGGAAGCCCAGAAGAAAGCTGGATGATGTGGATTTGTCTCTATAGAGCATTTTACCCTTGATTACAGATATCAGGATCACAGAATTGCTTGGGTTAAAAGGGATATTAAAAATAACCTCGTTCCAACCCACTGCCATGGGCAGGGACACCTTCCACTAGACCAGGTTGCTCCAAGCCCCATCTAACCTGGCTTTGGACCCTTCCAGGGATGGGGCATCCAATGATTCATCCTGTTTTGGTGACATCTCATGGAGCAGACAATGTCCCAGCCAGTTCTGCTCTAGTGAAGGTGAAAATGTAGAGCACCTCAATCAATGAAGCCCATGGCATCCACATGGAGAGCTCACACCTTTGGAACTTCACACCCCATCCAAACTTGGCTTAGTTCCCTGCCTAACCCTAACATTATTTCTGAATACTTAACCAGCAACAAAACAAAATGAAAAATAATCCACACCATGCCTTGATTAGGGATTAGAAATGTTAACTGGCCAGTGCCTTTTCCTGCAGGGGCAGGCTGCCCCTACACCTTTAATTAGGGTAGCCCGTGGTCCTTGCCATAAAGCTGATAAGTAATAAATAGCTGCCTTTGTCACATGCAAGTTCAGCATTGTGAAACGGCACACGGACGGCTTTAAAAAGCCTTTGATTAAACCCAGCACTACAGTAAATCTACAAACACAGAGGAAAGAAAAGAAGCTATTTAGTCTGTGCCAGTTCCCGGCATTAAGTATGCAAATTTCTCAGTGTCTTCAGCTCCCAAGAACAGCAGGCGCTGAATGCAGCAGCAGCAGCAAGCGGCACGACATCATTCATTTCAATCATTAAAACAAAAGCGGGATAAATCGCTACCTAATTTGTAAAATATGCTTATCATATAGGCTCTTTGGTCTTTAAGAAAAGCACCAGCTGAATGAGAATCACTGAATTATTTTGGAAAAAAAAAAATCATAGAATCAATTCTGGTTTTCCCCCTTCTCCCAATGATTGTTCTTTTATTTCTTTTCCCTTTCCCAGCCTCTTTCTCTTTCTCTTTCTCTTTCTCTTTCTCTTTCTCTTTCTCTTTCTCTTTCTCTTTCTCTTTCTCTTTCTCTTTCTCTTTCTCTTTCTCTTTCTC
>NC_031788.1:9054330-9116903 GCF_001522545.3 Parus major
CTTTCCCTTTCCCTTTCCCTTTCCCTTTCCTCTTCCCATTTTCTCTTCCTTTCTGTTTCCTCTCCCAGCTTCAGGTAAAAACTATCTGTAGCCTTCCCTCAAGCTCCCACACCAAGACTAGGGAAAATCAGTCTTTTTACCTGAAAATGCAAAACTCAACGTTCCCATCCCCATCTTCTTGGTTCCTTTTTCCAAAAAAAAAAAAAAAAAATAAAATAAAATAAAAGCAGGGTAGCATTGACCAAAGCCCAGCCTGGAGCTCTGTGCTGGGCATCACTGTCCCATCCAGCCCCTGCTGCCATCCTTGTGCAGTCACTCAGCAACCTGCACACACCCTGCATGGGAAATTGTGTATCCAAACAGCCTGGTCCCGCATCCTGCAAGAGCTGGCTGCCCTGGGTGTTTCCTCACCTTGCATAGAGGGACAGGCTGGCTCTGGCCTCTCTCCCTGATGCCAGGTGCTCAGCTCAGACCCCATCACTCCCTACAGACAGCAGCAGAGAGGATTATTGATACCCAGGGGGCATCACCACTGGATAGAGGCTAAATTCTCCCCGACCTGAATGTGCAGTGGACTGCTGGCAACCTCCTTCCCCAATTGCTCCTTTCACATGAGCTCCCCCAGCCTCTCTCGTGGCTGTGCAGGGTGCAGGGGACACAAACGCTGGCAGAGGCTGCCCCTATAACCTGTCCCTGCCTCTGTGGCTCCTCTGCCTGTGCTCCACGGCGTGTGTGCGATGGGAAACGGGGCCAAGAACGCTGCTCGTGTATGAGAAGTGTCCTTTGATGCTCCCCCAGCTGTTCATCCATTCAGCTGTTCCAGGATAGTGCCTCTGGCAGTACAGCTCCCCGCTGTGGCTATGCCGGGCCGTCAGCAGATGGAGCATATCGTGGTTCCTGGAGCTGGATGCAGTGGCTGTCAGCAGCCCCGCATTGCCTGGCATATGCAGATTGATCCCAGGCATCTGCTGCTTGTGTCTTGGGCTGGCCACCTGCAGAAATGGGAGAGGAAACCTCTGGCGTTGGGAGCGCCGCTGGTCCTGGTGGGATGGCAGCCTGCAGTGGCCACGGTGTGATCCGTGAGGAGGTGAGAGAAAGCCAGGGAAGGGGGAGTTTTTAAAAGTAGTACAAGTAGAAATGGTCATGTAAAATGCACACCTGAGAGGTGACCTGGGCGCTGCTGGGGCTGGGGGATGTGACAGCACAGCACAGATGGGAGCAGCACCTGCAGCCCCAGCACCAAGGGCTGCTGTCAGAACAGAGACTCAGATGAAGTAAAGATGAGACAACAGGGACAAACTGATGCACAGGAAGTCCCTCTGAAATATGAGGAAGAACTTCTTCCCTGGGCAGTAACTGGGCACTGAACAGATTGTCCAGAGCGTGTGGAGCTCCCTGAATGGAGATACCCAGAACCATCTGGGTGTGCTCTGAGGTGACCCTGCTTGAGCAGGGGGGTTGGACCAGGTGAGCCACGGGGATCCCTCCCAACCTGACCCATTCTGTGATTCTGTGAAATGCTTGATGCACCTCAGAACCTTGTGACACCTTTACTTCAGTATCAGTGAATCACAGAGCATCCTGAGCTGGAAGTGAGACACGAGGATCATCAAGTTCAACTCCTGCTCCTGTACATGACAATCCTAAGAATAACACCATCAGTTTAACTTCTGGTTGGCAGAACAATCTAAAAAGGGAAATTAAATGCTAGTTTATCTCCAACTTTTTTCAGTGGCCATGTGTCACCCCATCACTCAGCAGATGGACAAGCAAAATGCATAAAAAATCCAGCCCAAACTGGTGCTGTTTGGACCAGTTAAAAACTCTACACCTCTCTACATGGAGCTCACAGTCCTGTCAGTGTCTACAAATTCCATGTGATCTTCTACAGCCAGATGTGATAACTGCCCAGTCAAGTCTGAGAGAAGATTTTCAGCTCAGTGCTTGCAGGATGGTGAATCTTACCCCTGATGTGTTGAACAGCACTGAAGTGTTCTTGCAATTAAAGAGCATCATTGCAAACCACCTAAAAACCCCAGCTCGATGCCAGATTGATGCACTCAGATGCAGATCAGAGACCACTGAGATGGAATGCTGTGAGGTGCAAACACTGCAGGTGTCAGTGCCACGCCTTGGCAGCCAAGGATAGCTCCACTCTCCTTTCATGGGGCAAGTAAGGAAATGATGTTACAGAACAGCCACACAGAGAGATTTCTTTGCTTCTCCTCTGGAGATGGAACAGGTTCTCCTCTCTTTCCATCACCATTGCTTTGTCCTGGCTATTGGATGCTGGGGGTGGAACTACCTCATCCCAGGGCAGCCAGGAATGCCTCAGGCTCTGGTGTGGCACAGCAAGTGTCCCCTCCTTGTCCCAGCAGTCTCCTGGCACTCTCTGTGTCTTACCCAGCTCCTGCCTGCTCCTGTGCTTCTTCCTCCAGTCCTTTTACAACATCAGAGGAACATGAAAGGAGAGAAGGAAGAGAAATAACACCCTGAATATTGTACCTTCTAATTAGGCTGGCAGTGATCAAACAGCTTCTCAGGAGCACACGGTGTAAGGTTTGCTGGCACAGGGGCCTTCCAGCCATGCCCATCAGTGCCAGAGGAAAAGCAAGTTTCACCCTTGTGGGAGCTCATGTGGTCTCCTGAGGTCACAGAGCAGCTTTAACTGATACAGAAAGACCTGGAGGAAGAAGGTGAAATCCAAATTCCTTCCCCACCTTCGCTAACAGTGTCCTCGCTGTAAAGGGGCTTGTAGAAACTTCAGCAGCACAAGCTGTTCCTGTGATGTTGTTGTATAAATATGTTTTATGTATAAATATGCATTTGAATCCGTGTTTGGACTCAAACCTGTCTGTTCATCCAGCTGTCGAGTAACCTCTGCAAACAGCAGGGTCCTGCGTGACAGATTGAAACCGAGAAAACCGCTGCCTGTTCTGCAAAACATATTTAATTTGTTAAAGAGATGGGAACTTTGTTGAATTAATAAGATGTGCTGGAGAAGGGAGCCACTCCCCGAAGAGCTGAATCCTGGTTACAAGTGCAGTTTGCAGCTTGCTGGTAATCCTGCAATTAAAGCTACAGTACCAGCATATCACAAAAATGGGATTTGCATAATTTGAAATTTGAGGAAAATCTCTAAATACTTTAATTTTGATAGAAACTGTTTCCACTGCTGACATGTGTCTACACCTATAATTTCGGTTGATAAATTGCTGTAATTTCTCCTCCATTTCATGTTCTTTCTAACATTAATTGTCAGTTGTAGAGTAAAACAGTAGAAAGAGAGAGAGAGAGGGAGAGAATAATGTCATTGTGCTTTTGTGGTGTGAATAGCCTTCCGAGGAATGATTATCTTCCACACAGATGCAAACATAAAAAAAAAAGACACAGAGAGAGACAGAGAGAGAGAGACCTCTTGGTTTGCACAAAACTGCAAAGAGCATCAGTGTCTCACTGTGGGGTAGGCAGAGAAGGAGTTAAAGCCAGGTAGATGCACCTGGGAGTGGATGTGGCCATTTCCCAGGCTCCTGGAAGGAAAGAGGGACTTTGCACGGGACTGGGGAGCTGCAGAGGATGTCTGGTGATGCCTAGCTGGAGGATCTGAGCTGCAGGATTCCAGGGATTGAATCCTCAGTGTCAGGCGTCTCCTGTCCCAAGCAAAACCCTCTCAGAGCCATCAGCAGTGATGGACTCACCTGGCTGGGTTTTCCAGGAGGAAACTGAGGGGAATAAAGGCAAGCAGTGAGTCCCTGCATGAAGCAGCTTCACAGCAGCTCCTCCACCCATGACCTGCTCTTCATCCCACCTCCCCAAATGCCACTTTTCAAGCTACTTTTAAATAAAATACCCTTTCAAACAGAGGGCTAGTGGCACTAAATTATTCTATTAATTTATTATTCATGATGAAAAATTATTCTAATAAACGGTGAAAAATTATTCTAATAACATTCCATCCTATTAATATTCTGCAGCCAAGCAGTTAAAGTCACTTCCTGTGGCTGCTCCCCTCCTTAGCACTGATCTATTTCTTACAGAGTTTATTGAAATTAAAATCTGCTTCTTTGGAAATGTGCTGCATTTAACAGAACCAGTGGGGGGAGATGAGCTGTGAGTGAGGAGAGAATCAGGCAGCGATTTTTCCCTTCTGCTGACAGAGCAGGGGGATGCCTGGTGGGGTGGGAGCTGGGCAGATCCAAACTGCAGTGCCGGGGATGGCCCAGCCTGGGTCATTGGGGTGCTGTCACACTGTAGCTCATTAATTACAGCACCCAGAATTGCTCAGTAGTGCTGATTCAGTGTCTCCCTGTATTTCCCAGTGCAGGGAGATAGCTCCTTTTCCATCCCTTTCTGCTGGCTGGAGTCCTGCAAGCTCCAGTGCTGCACCTCCCTCAGAGCCCTGAGGTTGTGTCTCTGCTCACAGCCCTTGTGCAGAAAACTCCCTGAAGCTGCAGGAGCTGCAGTGCCAGAGCCTGGACATCACTTCCATGGGAACAACTGGAGCTTGTAGCCACATTAAGGACAAGGCTGAGGACTCTGCTGTCACCCAGGGCCCAGGGACAGTCCAGGCAGCATCGTGCCACCCCTCCTCCTGCAGCTCCCTGGCACCACAATCCTGCCAGGCTTTGTGCCAGGGATATTTTCCTAATGGCTCCTCTGCCTGCTCTGCTCACAGCCCTCCCTGCCTGCCAGCTGGCTGGGGTGGTCCTGGGCCCTCACAGGCAGCTGGGGAGGTTTCATGGGCATGCAGGGCTTGGAGCCTGGGTACAGGTGGCAGAGCATCCCCGGTGCCCAGCACAAGGTCTCCAGGAGCCCACAGCTCCCCAGCAGGACCCAGGGCATTTTCTGGGTCCCCACTCAGGGAAAAGGAGGATGTGGGAGGCTGTGGTGGGGGAATTCCTGGTTCCCAGAGCTTGCAAGGCCACCCAGCTGTCAGAGCTGTCCTGAGGAGGTGTCCTACAGAGACATGGCAGAGAGGTGTCTCAGGGCTTCCCTTGCAGCCAGATGGAGCATTCCAGCAATTTTGGAGAGCAGAAAGCAGAGAGGAACTGCCACCAGGCACTTCTGAACCTGCCTGACAAGGTGCCTTATCATCTGACTTGGCTATCCCAGTCATCCAGATAACTCAGAGGGAAAAAAAGGCCCAACTTTGCAGAGGAGCAGCACACCCATGTCTGTGGGTCTGTTGCTGTAAGTGTTGCTTTCCCTAAAACTTCACTGGCCAATGGTGGTTTTGTTTGCACATCCCTGCTCCATGCCAGGGCCAGATCACCTCCTGACATTCTTTTTTTCCCCTGCTTTTTTCTGATTGTCTCTACAAGCCTAATAGTTCCTTGCACATTTATATCAGCTCCCTCCTGCACCTGCCCACCTGGCACAGGTAGTCTTGCCAATCACATGGCAAATTAGATGCACAAGTCTGTGTTAAATGTTCCAGTGGCTCAAAGTCCTAATGAAAAAACTAACCTCCAGGTGACATTATTGCAGCTTTAACAAGTAGTAAAAGGACTTCCTCTCAAAGGACTTTCACTGAAACCATCTTCTTCTTTGTGTGTTCCTCCCTTGCAGCATGGGTAATTAAAGGACCAGCAAGAGCTCAGAAGATTCCTTAGCTTTTGCTTTTGAGGATATCTTTCATTCTATTTTTTCCCTCTTCTCTGATGGTGTACTAGATCAAGTCATTAAGCAACATCCTCTGTTTCTCCTGAGAATATTCATCAATAATAATGAATAGTATTTCCTCCAGGGCTGCCCCCTCCTTGCCCAGGAATATCACCGGTACATGATACAGCCCTGTTGGAATAACTCTGGCATTTGTTTTTATTTCTGAGATTCATTTAAAGTGTAATTTTTTTTCTCTCTGGGATTGTGGAGGCCCTGCTTTGTTCTGGGTTTGGAAGCTGACAGTCAGCTGAAGCTGGGAGTTTATCTGATCCAGTGGGGAAAGGGGTTTACATCAAAGTAATGCAGGAGAAGAAACTCCTTAATCTCGATTGACTGCGCCCTCATACAATGGCCCCACCTTAATTACACATGGGCCCAGCTCTATCAATGCATTTCACTTTTTACCCCAGTACAATATTCCTATTTAGAATGATAGCAGAACAAACCCAAAGTGTTTTAAACAAAGATGCTTGATATGGGGTTATGTTTCCTAATCCCAGACAGCAATCACAGAGCCAGGCACTGTGAAGGGGTTCCTCAGGGCTCTTATCCTGCTCCTGTTCCACAGACAATGGATAAAAACTCAACATAATGATGCAGTGAGTAAAGGACTGGATTTGGGAGATGAGGACAGGGCTGCAGAATCAAGAATAGGACATATCTAGAACATCTAGGAGCACCAGGGAAGTTTGTGCTGCTCTGACTCTCTGCACACCAATCTTCTTTGTCCTGGTAATTTTTTAGATTTGGTCAGACTCTGAGTGATGTAAATCTTACATTGCACCTTTCCTGTATCCTTGCTGCAGAAGGGGTTTTCAAAGGAAGCAAATCAGTTACACAAAGAGAAATTATTGTAGACAGTACCTTAAGCTCCAATTGCCTCATACTGCTTATTTCTTCCTTCTCCAAGAAGTTAATCAAGAGTTTTAATTAATTGATATGGGTCAAGTCTTTCAGCCAGTTTGAAGCATGTGCCTGGCTCTATCCTTCTCCATCACTGGGATGGTCCAAGTTATTCATGGACTTGAAGGTATGAGGGATGCAATCACTGCCTCCAACCCAGTCTAAACCTGTTTGTGCTCTTAATTAATAAACTCTTGTTCCTGGCTGCCACTGTTTTTATTGCATGAGCTGCTGCCCCCAGCCTCATGCAGTAACTGGGATCCGGCACTTTGGGCTTCCTGGGGATTTTTTAGATTTCTCTTTTGGCACGATTTTTAAATTTATTTATTTATTTTATATTTTTTACAAGCACAATTTGAACTTTTGCAAGGTGAACACTTGTCCCCAGCACGATTATCACAGAAGAGAAGGGCAGAGCCCTGCTTTGTGCCAGAGACTCCCTGGCTGCTCTCGAGAGCCTCTGCACATCCCTCCTTGCTGGAGCGCTTTCATGGTGCTCTTGATGTGGGGATGTTTATCTTCGCTCACTTCTTACTCCTTGGTGTATCTCTCAGCTAAAGTGCTTTTCCTCAGATTGTGAAACCCACTGTAGTCCTGTCTTTGTTAAGAAGATAAGCTACAGCAGGAAAGCAGCAGCAGCGAGAAAAAAAAAATTCCTCTAGTGTGTTATATCTTTTTCTCCCAAGGAATATCACACAACTTGGACAGCTACTGTAATGCTAATAGACAAATCAAAACTCTGAGGAGCGAAATAGAAACATCCAACCATATTAAATAAGGGGGGTTTGTGTGTGTTTGAAAGCTCACAAAAAAAATCTAGATATTAAATTGATGTCCTGGCACTCGTGCAGTGTAATGGGCAGATTCAATTAAAATAAGAAAATATGTCCAGCCTATAGTGTGGACTAAGAAGCAATAAAAAAGCAAATCAATTTTTCAGGAGTTTCAAAGCCTGGTGCAGATTTCCAGAAGGCAGAAGCCAAAAATATATTTATTAAAAAAGACCCCAGGGGCTCAACAGTGTCATTTTAACCCAGCTACTGCACCTTCAATACGATGAACTGTCATGAAATTTTGAGAAATACTTTGTAAATAATCCATTTATATGTATAGATATAACATGTTCTATATGTATAAATAAATGCATATTCTTCTGCTGCATATATACAATGTCATTGATTATTTGACAGAAGTGCAATGTAAAAACTGCAAAAAAACCCCACAAATCAAGTTCAGTTACAGTCATTTGTGTTCCCAGTGTAAGAGCAGTGTGGGGTTTTCTATATAGCATAAATTAGGGAAGTGGATATCTTTTTCTAAATATGTGAGTGTATATACATGTGTCTGTAGGAAGATGAATGTGTGCACACAGTTCATTTAGACACGTGTTGATGGTTTATTTGCAGAACATTCCAGCTGTAGCTACACCAAAATTCCTGGTTTGGGGTTCTTGGACTGAAATCAGAGTTTATCCAGTCAACCCAACACAGAACCAAGAGCTGCAGTTCACAGTTCCACACTTCCCTCCAGCCATACACAGCAACTTTTAGAAATCAAAGGATGGGGGATTCCCAACCTCCCTTTTATTTTTAATCCTACCCAAAGCACAGTTATGATCCCACTGACATCAGCTTCAGAACTTGTGGATGGAGAGAAGTTTCCACAGAAAGAAAAATATTTTAAATTATTAATTTAAGCTTTTGGTCAGTCTTTGACTGTATAAAAACTAGAAACAAAAATATCAAATCCCACTGCCAGCCATGGACTCAGCCTGCTTTGAAGCCATATTAGACAAGGCTTTAAACAACCTGGTCCAGTGGAAGGTTTCCTGCCTGGGGTGGGAGGGGTGGAATGAGATGAGCTTCAACCTTTCCAACCCAAACCCTTCCAGGATTCCATGATTCTGGTTAATGCCTGACAACTTCTGCATGGTCACCTATCTGTTGGATCAACAGGGAGCCTCTGACATTTGCATGAAGGACTTCTGCTGTCTCATTCTTCCTCCTTTTGTTGTTTTTTTTTCTGCCACCATTGCTGGTGAAAACAGGTGCTGGTAAAATGTTTCACTGTGCTCAGGCAGCAAACTGAGAAAAAATAATTTTCTCTTGTTACACCAAGCCACAGATTTATTTCCCTGAAGAAACCCAAGTGTGACTGCAAAGGTAAAATACAAATATAAAAAAAAAAAAAGGAAAAAAAAAAAAAGAGAGGGGTAAGCAGCATGGTGGTGATGATTAAGGTGCCCTTCCTAGAAATAAATAAATAAGCCCAAGCTCCCAGCACCTGTGGGGTCTGAGCTGCTCCCAGTGCCATTCCACACCTCTCCCTGCAATCAGGATGGGGAAGAGCCCAGCACAGGGAGGACCTCCCATCTCAAACCCCCAGTGCTATGACAGTGCTCACCCAGCTGGCAGGATGCCTGTGGTTTTTATTTAAAACACAGATGAGCATGCACACAGAGGGAAAGAAACCCTGCAAAGCCAAATTTGCTTCTAAACCTATTTACATTTGGTGGTGCTCAAGATCACCTTGAACCATCTTTGCTATTTCCTTTCCTTTTCCCTTTGAAGTTGCAAGTACTACATTAACCCTTAAAAAAAAAAAGAGAGAGAGAGAAAAAAAAGAGAAGGAGAAAAAGGAAAAAAAAAGAAGTGTATAAAGACACCACTTGTGATATGTATTTTTTAATAATGACATTTTAAAAGGTTGAAATGTTGTGGTGCCTTTTGCAAAGTTATGCCACTTAAACAAGATAACATGGCATTTTACCACTAAAGACAAGACCCTCTTTTTCACTCCTACCTTTGAACAATTTATCATTTTGCAATAATATCCTTTAGCTATGTAGCTCTCTGTTCTTTTTCAAATGGAGGACATCTCTTCTAATTGTGCTTATGATACAAATTAGCATCGGGGTTTTATTTCTAAGAGCACTGTGCCTGTTCTAAATATTTTTTCTCCTATATGGAATTCAGGAAGAAATCGTAATTAATTCCTCTTTCAGTGAAAATGCAAAGCTATTTTTAAATTGCATGCCTGTTTGAATTAGCAAAGTGTTAGACAATTAACAGTCTTTCTTTTTATTTTTATGTTCTTTAAAATGCAGATTCAGTTTAATACTGTTTTCCCCTTCTTTCTTTTCGTCTGTCCTAATTGTTAGCTAAATAGTGTCAGGACTGTGTGTTATCGGCCAAGGCAGGTGTCAGGTTTAATATTATTAAAGATGCAATTACTCCTTTCTCAAGCACAGCTTGTCAGTTTAGTTCATTGATGTATATATCAATATATTTTTTAATTTAAAAAATAAAATTTAAAAAAAATCTCTGTTTTCCATCCATAATTATCTCCTTGGTATTTTGCTCTTTATTTTGGAAATGTCTCAGTAACCTCAGCGCACAGGAGTCCTGGCAGTGTGATGAGCTGTGACAGTCTGAAGGAGCTGCACAATCACATTCCTCAGCTTAGGATCATAGAAGCATTTCTGTTGGGAAAGACCCTTGGGATGATCCCGAGCACACGGGCTGTGAGACTCCGAGGATGCGCCGTCTCCCGGGGCCGCCGCTTTCAGCACCCGTGAAAGGTTGGGGGGATAAAAATCTGGAACCGAGGAGCTGACTGATTTCTTGACATTGGGCCTGCGTCACATAAGGGTTCTGGGGAAGTTGTAAGGAGAAATGTTGGTTTATGCTGCCAACACCCATAAAGGAGATGAGAATGCAGGGCTGGGAGTTTGTGTGCTGCCAAGCAGAGCTCCAAGTATCTGCTCTGGAAGCATCGCAGGGGAATCCTCCGAGCTGTGCGGAGCCATGGCTGAATTCCTCCTCCTCTGTCCTTGGAAAGCTGCTGGGTTCAAAATGCCACCATCCCAAATTTTGGATTGGGGTTTTCCTTCAACCACATTCAAGTGTTGTCCCAGAGAATGTGCTGTATGGATGGTTTAGTCACTGAAAGTCACATTCAACATTAATCAAAACTGCCCAATCCATACAGCTTGAATCCATAAATCATTTTAACTAGCAAAGATTGAAACATTAAAAAGGGATTTTTGTTAGAAATTTCCTAAATTATATGCTTGTAAAATTTCAAACTCATGGTTTCTTTTCATCTCTGGATAAATCTTGTTTTAAAGAAAGGTATGGGAGTCAGACATTTCGTTTTGGACAGAACATGCTCTGTTTGACCCAAAATGAAGTACAAATGCACACAGCCCTGCAATTTGGCCACCATTCAAAAAATCAATTATTCTCAAAGCTTACACTGTGCCCCTTGAGGGAAATTGTTCTCTGACCACTCCTGGTCAGATGAACCATTTCCTCAAGGGTATATAAGCCATGAGCAGATAACAGTTTAACAGATCAGGTTATGGTTTATTCACACATCTTCATCCAGCATCAGCGCACTGAAGGTATTTTCACTCTGACACTTTCCTTTCCTATTAACGTACACCCTGCTCTTTTTCAAGATGAGTGCCCAGAATATCCACAGCCCATATTTATTACCCTCCACACTTGCATCTTGCAGACTGCTCATTTCATCATGAGGATGGTGCTCATTGCCAGGTCAGCTTCCATTTACTCTGGAAATTTGCAGATATTCTTTGCTGCAGGACCTAATCTGCAGCCAAAGAGCTTCTGAGCAAACCCAGATGAGAGTTCTCCAGTTTAGAAAAATATATCAAATGCAGTGGGCTATTTTCACAGAATCCCATAATGGTTTGATTTGGAAGGGACCTAATCCTTATCTCATTCCAACCCCCCTCTCATGGGCAGGGAACACCTTTCACTTGACCAGGTTGTTCAAAGCCCCATCCAGCACTTCCAGGGATGGGGCATTTATGAGAAGTATGTGTTCCTTCACAGTTCTGTCTGAGAATATCATGATCAGAAGCGTTTCCAATAAAGAAAACTTTGAAAATAATTGGCCAAAAATGTGAAAAAGTTACTAATGTTCCTCTCCTCCCCCAGCTCTTTCTGCTTTGCACTGACAAAATTCCAAGGGCAGAAGCCTCTCCCAGCATTCCATGTCATTCCCTCCACCCTTGTGCCACAACAAGTGCCACAATTCCAGTGCCACCTCTGGGAATTGGCTCATCCGCTTCAGCCGCTTTTGTGCTGGGAGCGGAGCCAAACGGAGGAGCTCTGGCTTGTGATCATCACCCGGTTGTTTCCAGGTTTCCCGGTTTAGTGACAGTGTTTCCCTGCTCTGGAGGGTCACACCTGACCCCGTGTGTGCTCAGTGTGCTGGAGGGTCCATGGGTGCAGCTCTCTCCCGGAGCGGCCGCAGCATCCTCCGGCTGCCAGCTCTGCGTGGCTGGAGACTGACAACTAATGGTTAGTTTGCAAATAGCTGCATAAAAGATCAGAGGAGAATGTGTGAGGGGTGGGGAAAGGAGGAAAGAAGGGGAATGACTGGCGAAGCTTAAAGAGAATTGATCCCTTGTTTAATTTTTATTCAGTTCAATTTTTATTCTCAATAACAAAGTTCTTAACGAAGAGTTTTGCTCACCTTTCATGGGGGGTCAGAATCTGGTGGGGTGGCAGAAACTGTGACTGTAATTAAAAGGGCCACATATTCATCTCAACTTCTCCAAGCTTAATTTTCTTCTCAACCCAGGACAAATTAGAAATTATTTCAAACTCCTGCTGGTACCATGGCCTGGCCACCTCACAGGGATTCTCCCATGGAAAAGACTTAAAATGGGAGTTCTGGGGGTGCAGGGGTCATTTTGGGGAGACAGGACAAGAGGAACTGTGTGTGTGGGCTGGTAACAGACTCTGTGTCCAGGCAGGGTAATGGAAAGTTTACAAAAGGGGGGATCTGCTGCCTGGACACCCCCTGAGCTTCAGCACTGGAGGCTGAGAACATCAGCCCTGTGAGCACTGAAAGGAGGAATGTGGAGGAGGAGGAAGAGGCTCTGAGGCACTGGAAGATTTCCATTCTGTGGGAGATACCTGGCTATATCCTTTCCTCACCTCTGAAATCTGCAGCCTGTGAATTTCAGCTCTGATATTTGCTGTCAGGAGGCCGTCCTGTTCCTGCTCTGCTATAAGGCCCTCTGCGTTATATTGGCAATAGCATCTGATTGTTGCACTTTGATATCACTGAATAGGTAATCAGACCACTCTTTATTTTAGCCTGAGGATATGCCTTTGATTTGTAGAGGTTGGCCATTTCTTATCTGAGTTTGAAAATGGGATTATTTAAATGTGTATTGATGTTTTTCATGTGGTCTAACTGCGCAGTTCAACATGGTAATTCAACTCGTAGCTATACCAGATTGTTATCTAATCTGATAAGATATGAACAGCACAAAGCTGAGATGATGAAACAATCGGGATTGTTGACTCACTGGGGTCCTGCTAAATCCAGTCTGCTTTCATACTTAATTATCCTGTCAAGTTCCTCGAATCTTAGCTCCTCCAGCTCTGCGATGGAGAGCGGTGGTAGTGACACCACTTGGTGAATACATAAGTTGATCGAAATAATTTCAGCTGATACAATGGCTATTTATGCCTCAACTGTGATATGAAAAGCTACTGATTCAAATACCCTAGACTGCAAAATTGTCCCTCTTAGTGTTTCTAGGTTCACTGAAGGCTGTTATTAAAGGCCTCTGGAAGTTAATGTTTTTGTAACATGAGCTGCTGCCTGACTGTCTCATACCAGAGGGGGGAAAAGAGCGAGTGAAAATTAAGCCTTCCTAATTTTCTCCCTAAACTGGTATTTACCAGCTCCCTACACAATACACTGTACCTGACCCTGAAAACTTTGCTAGACATCTACAGCCCATCCCCCTGATACTGCTTACATCATATTTTATTCCAATTGTGAATGCAACTTCTTTTAAAAGATAATTAAGCTGTATTAGTTAAATATAAAAGATAAATTTTAAAGGCTCCCTCCACTGCTTGAAAATAACTCATATTTTTACTTTTTTTCTTAATCATCTATAGAAGTAATCATGAGAGTAAGGGTTGTGTCACAAGAGGTAATGGCAGAGGTAATGATGTTTATAGCAGATTAAACCAGGTATTTCAGGTACTCAAGAAAAGAAACATTGAAGTTCAAGCAGAAGTAGTTAAAATATTTTAATGGCCTGAATTGAAATCATATTCTTGTAAGTTTTATAAGGGTCTTGTCTTTGCTGTTAATTTGAGGTCAGGAGTTTGCTCTTGGTCAGCATTTAGCTCCAGAGCAATCTGGTTATGAAGGAGACCTGCTGGTGATGATGATTTTAGTAGTCAGAGAAGAAACAAAGGGCCCATAAGCGCTCACAGAAATCCCAAAGATCAAAATACCACCGTGTCAAGCCTCTTCTGCGGATTAACTCACTGTCAGGCTTACCTGTGGATCTATCTGGAGCAATCATTAAGAGCTTTGTCACGGTGTAGAGCAGCCAGTCAAGCATCCTTGTATTTAAAATTGACACTAAAAAATATTCAGATACTGAAAGATGCTGTTTTATCTACCCAGTGTGTTTTAAAGGGAGAGCCACTGCCTTGGCTAGAAGCATTGTCAGCTGTGAGGCTCAGTGATTCAGCCCAAAGCCATTAATGTCCCCTTCGAGAGGCTGCACCAGATAAAAATCCTGGAATTCCAGAGCTCTGAGCACCTTACTATGAAAGGCCACACCTCGTGGAGACTTCTGGCCATAAATGGTACAGGAGCCTTAATCTACTAGACTTCCACATTGGTCCTCTTGAAAATTGTAGCTATTGTGTTTAAATTAATTATGCTATTTTCTGCTGAAATTGCAGAGTGCTGCGTGGTAGAGCCTTGCCCAGCCCCACTGCACATGGGGTGACTGGAGGCCCTGCCCTGAGCTTTTAGAAAAGCTGTAATCAGCATGGAAAGGAAAGACCAATGGTTGTTTGAAAATGTTAGTGCTAAAGGTCTCCTTGAAGCTGGTGTCTTTAGGAAAGCCTGTACTCTTATATAAATCAATGAAAAAAAAATGGTGCTTTTCTGCTTTTATTCCTCCCCTGCTGTGGGGATCTGTGCCTTTTGGAGGCTTTCAGAGGTGGGTTTGAGCCTGCCCTCCTACTCAGACTTCTTCTTTCCTCCATCTGTACCATTTCTTCAGCTTTCCCATCCCATGGACATCACAACCCTTTCCCAAACTCTGTTGCTGACCATCCCTCTCCCACTTCCTCCTCAGTGTCACTTCATCCATGCCCTGAGACACCCCAGCAGTGAAAAATGTGGAATAGAGCCAAGTCAACCTCATGGGGAAGATAAATGGAGATTGATCAACAACCTCTGTAAAAAAATGAGCTGGTGGGAAACCTCTGTGCCTGAGGACACACTGGGCGGCCACCCCTGTGCTTGGGACTGTCACCACTGGTGTGACCCCAGCTTTGTCTATCGAGCTGTAACTACCTCCAACACCACAGACAGACAGGCAGACAGGCAGACAGACAGACAGCAGAGCACACTGATGCTGCAGCTGCACTAGAGGGTGTTCTCTCCATGCTGACTCCAGGGATTACAACCTCAAAACCCCAGCCACATGCACATTTGTGACAGGGTTTGGAGCTGGGTGGGCAGAGGCCTGTGAAGGGAGGGGTTCGAGTTTGTTTTCCTCTGCTTGTCATTCTCTGAGTTCCAAAGCCAGGGGCTGGGCAGGGCAGGACACATGTCCATAAATGTTTTTCTGATGAAGCAGAACTCTGTTAGCTCATCCCCCCTGGAGCATCCATCCCTTTCACTTTCTGCACACAGATGCAGAGCATCCCACTCAGGGTCCACATTAGTGTTTGGGCTGAGCAAACCTCACTCATTTAGGAGACTGTTGAGTATTTATTTCCTTTTTGGAAAATATAAACCCTCTCCTCATGGGATCCATCTTTGAGAGCTCCTTTGTGTGGTTGTTGCCTCCCGGAGCCGCTGTCACATTTTCCCTGTGCATGTGGGTCTGGTGGTGCCCCCATTCCCAGACACACCTGGGCTTGCTGATGAGGTTCAGAATGCCTTAAAATAGGTTAATTTGTAGGAAAGTGACAGAAATAAATTGCTGGCACTTTTGTGTGCTGATAAGTTTAACCTTTCCCCCCCCCACAAGGAGCTAAATTGCCAATCATCCGGAAACACACTGGAGTTCACCCATTACATAAAGGAAGCTGTTAGTCTCATTTAAAACAATATTGACCTTTTTCCTGTCCTTTCCATTTTGACTAAATTACAGGGTACATTTTTTGAAATGTGGCTTTTGTCTGACTTTAACCAGGTGACCCTGATTTTTCCTCCATTTTTTTTCTCACTTACAGCTTTCAACCTTTCCTTTCTACTTCTAACACAGTTCTTAGTTTAACCACTGAGATTTTTAAATCCAGAGATATTAAAAAAACAGAGTTTGCATGATACATATATTTTCCAGTTACAAAAACCTACACCTGGAAACTAAGAAAGCTGAGCTGGTGCATCCTGAAATGCCTGGTGTGGGAGTAGCAGGGAGCATTATGAAAATGATTGCAAAGTGTGTCTGTTCTTCCAAATTCAGATCAGTGAGTGTGTGTGAGCTTTCTGTTTCACTCAAAATTAATTGCAGATGTAAAATTACCAATAGATTTTCTTCTGAGAGCAAAGCCATTCCTGTTAACAATGAAATGGGCTTTTTTCCTTGTTTTTCTCTTTAAATCAGGTTATGAGCACGTGTGGCTCCTTGTAAAAGGCAATGTAACTCGTTCTGAGAGGGTTTTTTTCCTGCACAGAAACATTTTTTAGCTCATTTGGGGCCTTGGGCTGAGCCTCCCAATGGCAGCTTCTGAGGACATCGGAGTGAATACCAGAATACAAGAGTGGAACTCGAGTTGTTTTTCTTGTACCCAATCCCTCTGACAGCAGTGTGGCCTCACAGATATATTCTATTATGTTTCCTTCATTATTTCCTGAAGAAATCCAAAGAGACAAAGGCTCCCTGCTCTGACTTCCTTCCCAGTCAGTGCCCACTGGCCACTTGACATCAACAGTATTTCCATAGTCTGAGCTGAAGCCTCAGCTGGGGTAAATCCCTGCATCTCCCTTGCAACAGATGATGGAAGCTTACTTCCATCAGCTGAGGATCTGAGCCATCCTCCTGTACATCCATGAATGTGCTTATGGCATTTGTTTCTTCTATTAATTTTTCCTACATAAAGCCCAAAAATATTCCCATGTACATTCTGTTGGCTCTCAGCTCTCGCAGAAATATGTCTTGTAATGCCAGACTGAAATTAATACAGGCATTTTTGTAATTCAGACATATGCTGGTTCTTTATATTATTTTTTTCTGAATCACTGAGATGTGAGTTTTTTCCCCAGTTGGTCCCACTTTAGAAGTTCCAGTGGTTCTTTCAGGAATCCTGACATGTAGGAAGCTTTAGGATACCCTGGCAAGGGAAGCATTCATGCTTCTATTAAACTTTGAATATACAGGCCTCTTGAGAGGAGCATTTATCCCCCAGGTTTGATGCCACAACACTGAGAGGCCAAAAAGAACACGTCTTCCAGCTTTAGCCCCATCTCTTCAATATTTGATTAATCTGAATCAGTGACATTGAAAATGGCTTGAAATATTTAATCGACTAAGAGACATTCAGAGACTAAAGTGCCTTTGAAATTGCCTTGCCAACAGAGAAAATAATTTCTTCAATTGCTTTCTGGTACAATGTTCAACCCATCTGGGAAAATATTTGGGTTGCATTGCTGGCATTTGATTGACTCTCCTGCCAACACCAAAATTTTAATGAGCTACAGAAGGACAAAATATTCCAACCACCATCTCTGTGTTTTGTGACGAGGCCTTGGGAGGAGAGGGAGATGCTTTGCACTCATTTGCAGGTGCGGCTGTGGCTGTGGTGCCTACGTGGGCTGCAGGCAAACAAGTTCCTGGGGTGAAGTGGTGTTCTCCTGCAGCCCAAACCCTCCTCCTAAGGACAGGAACATTGCATCTTCCCTTTGGGCTGGCAGAGCTGTCAAGATGCTGCCGTGCCAAAAGTTTGGGGATTTTATTTCATTCTAGTGATGCTGGTAGAGCAATTTCTTATCTTTTGGTTCTCCTTTAGAGCACAGGATCCAAAGATGCCTTTAGAAGCAGAGGATGCACTGATGTGCACCCTGGACTTGCAGGAATAAAACCACCCTGCCTGCTGTACACAGCCTTGAAACTGGTTTTACTCTGCATTGCCATGTGCCTCTGTGTAAAATTGCCCCACACAATTATCCAATCTCATGGCAACTATTCAGTTTGCAAAGCAAAAATAATCATGTGATTACCCTGCAATTAGCTGATAGTTACTAATCAATTACATCTGCAGAGTTTGCCTTCCATTGAGGAGGTGTGTGCTGGTTTATGGGTGAGACTCTGTGCCTGCCCCGAGCACTTCCCACACCTCCAGCCTTGGTTTGCTCCACTGCTGAGCTGGGAGGAAAATGGGACTGAGCTCTCTGGGTTTAGTGTCAGGACTCAGACACCAGTGTTGGCAAGGTCTGGGTAAGGTGGGCACCAAGTCTCCCACACTGAATAGGCTGCAAAAATGTGTTTGAATGAAGCCTGAGTAAAGAAAGCAAGCACATTCCCAAAACCTTTTGGATATTCCTGTTGTCTTCTCCAGGCTTAACACAGCCAGGGCTGCTTCATTCACTTCATCACCCTGCACAAAGCACAAACCATGTACATCCCACAGGCATTTATTTACCTTAATATTCCTGGAGGGATGAGCATTACAGTCTACACATGGGCAAAAAGGAAATTTTCATATGTCCTTTGGCAGTGCAGGTTTGCTCTTCCAGCTGGAAACAAGGGATTGGGATACCTGTCACCTTCCCACACAGCCACATTGTCCAGGACTGGAATATTTGCAATGGGTGAGAAAAGAGGATTAGCAAGCACCTTCTGAATGGCCACAAAAATCTGGCTGAGTCCTTCATCTCTGGGCATGCACCCACAAACTCTCCCAGAACATCCCTGGCTGTAGCTGGAATGTTCATTCAGCACATGGAAAAAGGGATGATTTTGCAATATAACGATCAGTGCTGAGAAAACTGAAGGGGGAAGTGAAGTTACTGGCAGATTTGAAGAACAGTTTGATAAATATTTCTGCTGTGAAAGAAGGAAGTAAGACATGACAAGAATAGAAATGTGTCCATGAGAAGTTAGACAGGAATTTAAGGGGACGGCTGAAAAGCTTGAGCTTGATGCTGCTGGGGAAAAGCTTATTTTTTAAGAGAGAAGGAGGGAAAGAGTGAAAATACTGAGAAAGAGAGAGAGGGATAAACCCTGAGGTTATAAATCAGGAAGAGCCATGCTCGAGGGAGCAAGGGGAGGGAGGCTTAAGGCCCTTTGGGCAGAGAGATGTGTAGCCAGGTGAAAAACACGTCACCTGCCCAGCCAGTTGTGAAGCCTGGCACGACTGCACTGTGGTCCCACTGCCCTGATCCTGGATGGCTGCTGCCAGCTCCAGGGACCACGGTCCAGCTGGGATGAGCTGGGAAGTGGGGCTGGATGCGTGCACACCTGCACAGTGCGGGTGGAATCCATCCTCCTCGCCAGCGCCGCTCTCCCTCCCTCCCCATCACCCCAACCTCCTATTAAGAAAGATCCCGACAACACCATTAAAATGTCTTGTGTCGATTGCAGATTCATTGTTCTCTAAAAGCTAATCCAGGCTCGGGTAAACACAATGGCCCCTTTCCCCCAGCCTGACGTTTCATTTACACAAGAGCTGGAGCCGCCGCACCGGCGCAGCCGTCAAGCATTGATTGTGCTATTCAGCAGGATGGCTCAATAATTACAGCCCCGGATCTCCAAACCCCACCAAAGAGCAGGCTTACCACCGCTAGCCTTTGTTGCTAATTGTCCTTCAGGATACTTGAGATGAATTACCGTGGCTTACATTTTCCTGGTTTTCCTTTCCTTTTCTATTGGGTTAATATAAAGAGAAATCTTTCCACTTAGCAGGGCTGGACAGATAGGACAAGTGTAGCATTGACTGTTGACAGCACTTCATAAGAAAACCCTCTGACTGCAAACTGTCTCATTGATATGTTCAACTTGACACACAGGATTGATTTTTGATTGTTTTACAAAGCTCTCCTGCGCATGTTTTCATTATCAAGGCAGGGCAGTTTTCATACCAACACTTGGAAAATCTTAGAGCTATTAATATAACTTGATATCATCTGTACTGCATCTAATTGTAACAAGTAACCCAACAAATTAAGCTTCTTTCACCAAAGCTCTCCAACATGGACTGAGGCCCTCATTATTCTTTTAGTTTGTTTTGTTTGGGGTTGCATGAAACAGCAGCAACATAATTTTAGTTCAAAGTTTTTAATCCTATTTGTTGTGCAGACAGAACTAGGGTTGGAAGCTTGAAATTCAAGACAGTGAAATGTGATCAGCACTGAATCTGTGCTTATCCTCAGGAACTTCACTGGGAGCTGCATCAGCTCCTGTGCAGACTGTGCTGGGCTGCAGCTCGGGAGGTGATGGCATGCCCAGGGAAAGGACATGGTCAAACATTCCCACACACATGGATTGGTGCCTGTCCTTCATTTATTAACTCTGGGGTCCCTGACCATCCCTTCCCCATGTCTCCAGGCTCTGATCCACCCTTCCCCTTTCTCTTTCCCATCTTTCTCCAACCATGCCACTTCCTCTCAAGCCTCCCTGATCCTCCAGAAACCCCAGGAAGGAGCTGGGATGTTGCTTTCTCTTTTCCCCCACAGTCACTGCTCCACTGCTGATGAGAATCTTTGTACAGCAGTGGTCTGGAGCTGATCCCAGCTACCTCTGAAATGTGGGGGGAGCTTCCCTCCCTCCTAGAAATGGTTGAAGCCATGGGTTATGGTGGAGTTCAGTGGTGCTGGGGTTAGCAGGCCCACATAAGGAACAAGCTCCTTCTGCCAGTCCTGTTTAGCAGTTAACCTTTGGGAAAAAAAAACCTGCCTGCACTGCCTTTGCCTTTTTTTAAATGCCATATGTAAAAAGGAGGAATGAAACGGTCTAGGCTGAGTTTTAGAAGCAGGAGCCCACAGTCCATATGCAAAACTGTTGCTGGATTTCCTCCTGTGTCCATGTTTTCTGTGTGCACAGCCAGCAGGATCTCCCACTCAGGAGCTCAGCAGCACTCGCTGACCAGGCAGCCTAGATTTCACAAGATTGTACTTTTCCCTTTTCCAGACACAGGGGAAAAAAGTCATTTTCCATCACTGCCCCCTCCCCTTCTTTTCTCCAAAAAATGAGCATTTACTATTTCTTGGTGCTAGGCATCATTTTTCTGAGCCTGCAGTGTAATTACCTCAGTTGCCTTCAGCTTGGCAGAGGCTGGGAATTTCCACTCCTGAGCAAATGCCCATCTTGGTTTTCTTTTTATAAAAAAGCAAGGCCCTAAATAGTATGTAAGCACTTTCCTGTGGCTGTGCACCCTCTTCATAACCCTTCCACTCAAACAAAGTGATTTCTGAACTGAAATCGTTTCACTGAGATGATTAAATTAGTTCCTACATGTTGGAGATGTACAGAGGTCTTGACATTTATATTTGGGTATTAGAGTCTGACATTCAAATGTATTCCTGTTTGAAAACAGTGTAATTTTAAAAGTAGCATAAAATCCATTAATATAATAGGGAGAGATGGTGATGCTTTAATTTGTGTGGGGCTGTACAAAATGATCATTTCCAGGGGCTGCAGCAAGGGCTGAGCTGTGCTGGCTGGGCTGGTGCAGGCAGGGAGGATGTGCTCCCCCAGGGCCCCCAGGCACACCACAACCCCAAATATTGCACCCTGGAATTCAGGATAAAATCAACCATGGGCTGAGATGTCTCTAATGGGGCTGTTTTGACAGGATACAATCCTCTGTTTCATCCTGCAGCTTGAAGCACACCTGTGGCTGGGATGTCAAACCAACGACGGGTTATATCACCAAAAAGGCAAAACAAACAATTAATCCTGTCCTCAGGGATCCCAGCAAGTGAAAAGTGATAACACCTACGCAGGCACTTTGTCCCAAATTCACCCATCACCTCTAGAAACAGAAACTGACCTGACATTAAGTTCTGTATTGTGTGATGAGGATGCTTAGGCTGTGGGTTGCTATTATTTAGAAACCAAAATTACATGTTTTTTTTAATTTTTTGGCCCAATAGTACACTTATTTACCTAGTTTATTAAAGAATCCAAATCTCAGTTGTTTATCATGTCCTGGATACCCAAGCAGAGATTTTTTTGCCCGGAAAAAGAATTTTTAACACAAGCAGCATAGCCACTTTTCAATATTCTTTAGAATGAGTGAATGCAAATGACATTATTCAATTTGCAGAAGCAGTTTCATTCATGAGGTGACATTAACATCTGGTACCTAAAGGAAATATTCTTCACCAACTAAAATAAAAAAAAGTCTGACTGATAAACTCCTGATAGCAAATCCCCCACTACACCAGTGGCAAAGCAGCCCGGCAGTTTCATTCTTTCTCATCAAAACAAAACTCTGTGTTGGGATAATCCTGTTTTTCCCAGGATATTCCTCAAATGCAGGTTGGGGGAGAAACAGAACTTAAAGCTGGAGCACAGAAATGAGCGTGGCTGCGTTTTTCTGTGGTGTGCCTGCAGATATTTATTATTCTCATCTGCAATATTGATGACCACGGACGGATCTCGCTGCACATGCGTCTTCCTGCCCTTCCCCTGACTTGCGCAGCTGAAAAATGACGGGATTTTTTTATTGCTGTTTTCTCTTTCAGCAATGAACAAAATGCCCCATGTTAATGCCAGCTTGTTTTTCCCAAGTGAAAAAGAAGAACAGAAATAATCAAACCAATACAGAATATAGGAATTGGGGCTGGCCACTGTTTTTAACAGCGACCGGGCTGAGGGACATTGTTCTGGATGGTGGGAGCAAGTCAGGAGAAGGGGAATAAATCCTAATTTCAGGGTTTTACTATGCAGTGGCACCCTCATTTTCAAGCAACAGGATAAAGCAGCATTCAGGATCAAGATCAGGCTTGAAAGTGAAAGTTGCTCACGCAGCTCGGATGGCAGGTATCTCTATTTTGGAAAAACAGCTCCCCATTAATGGGTAAAAATGAGCACAATTAGTGTGAATATACATTTGTATACATGGGTGCATGTACACACACATAATACACCCTTATTTATTATGCACATGCTGGGGTGTGTCTGTGAGCGTGTGTATATATGATAAGAATAATGAGATATAACAAAAATGAGGGGACAATTATTCTGATCCTTTGTGACCCAACTCAGCTGGGTAAATTATCATTTTGAGCAGTCTGAAAACAGAAAACTAAGCATAGTAGATGATAGGGAGGCATATTTTTTTAAAAAAAGAATTACAGAATAAAATGCACAGAGACAGAGTGCCATGTTTTGTTATGTCATTCCCTGCCTGCCTTTCTTCATGAGAGAGATTTTGAATAAAATTCAAAAGACTCTACTTTTAAATAAACAATGAAAATTGAAAATAAGCTTCCTTGTTAAAATATATATCCGTATTTCCATTTCCTCTCTCTCTTTTTTTCAAGTAATGCAGTACTGTGAAACGATACCAAAAAAAGAAAATAAATAAATAAGAGGAGGGCATTAGGTATTAGGATTCCAAACAGGATAGTACATCTTTAATGATACATATGATAATTAAAGAATACAATAAACACAATTAACATATGTTTTAAACAGTTTATTAGTGAAGCTTACCATAAAATCAGAATATATAGAGCTCCAGGGTTTGTTGGGATAACAGCTTCTAATCCTTAGAGTCATAAAATCCCTGGCTTGGAAGAAATGGGCATCTTTAAAATGATTGAATCAGCAGGCCTCGAGTGAAAACACACAAATTAGCAAACTCCAGCAGTTGGGCACCGAGCGAGGCTGCGACGGGCGGAGGTGAAGTCACCGCTGCCACTGCCCCGGCAGCTCTGATGGAGCTCAGCGGGGATGCGGGGATGCGGTGGACAGCGAGGGGATAATGACTTTAACTCCTTCCAGACCAGGGATAGCAAAAAATAATAATAATAACAAAAATAATGACGATAATAATAATAATAATAATAGTAACAATAACAATAATAATAATATGATAATAATAATAATAATGATAATAATAATAATAATAATATATCATCCATCAATTATCCTTTATTTTGGAAGCAGTCCTCACAGGGAGAATGAAGAAGTGATGGGTATAAAGGAGATCACGGGCTCATGAGGTGCAGGGGGTGCTGGCTTTGGGCTGCCCTCCCTCCCTCCCTCCCAGCTCTCCGCGTTCCTGCGAGTCAGAGCACAGAGGTGACAACGGGGACAGAGAGTGGGTGGCCCCCACCCAGGGGGTGCAGGAGAGCTGGGACCCAGGGGAGACCCTGCAGAAATTGCTGGGAGTTTAAAACTTGAATAATTCTGTTCCTCCAGTCTGGACAGGGCTCTGGGCACTCTCACACAACAAAAAACACTCCTGGCAGCAGCACTTTGTGTCTCCTGCTCTTGCCTTTCTTTCCCCTCCAATGTCCATATTCCCCCTTATTATCTTCTTTTCTTTTCTTCTGACTTCAGCTGAGTTGTTTTTTTTCTTTTTCTGCTAATGATTAACATATAAGCTCTTTACCTTCGTCTCCCTACTGTAGAGATAATTTCTTCCCTCCTTTGTTATTTGTTTGTTTGTTTGGAGGGGGCGAAGATGAGTTTAATCCTGCAGTTGGGAAATTTCAGGTTTCTTTTGAGCAGCAGGGAAGGCTTTGGATGAGAGTCAGTGTGGGCTGAAAGGAATGAAGCTCTGCAGAATTGCTTTTTTGAAGAAAAGGGGCAAATTGTCAACTTTATAATAACTCCTCATCAACTATGGTGACTTCCCAGCTCTGCAGCAAAGGAGAATAGCAGTCAAGCAATGTTTGAACACATTTTTATGGGGAAATTGGGGTGTTTGGATCCTGAAATTAGATCTGAAGACAGCCAAACATCTCCATTAAAACGGGAGTTTTGTTCAAGTGAAGACATTTCACATTTGCTCAGCTCCTGGTCTTATCTGAATGGGCTTTTCCTGAATGCTGAAAACCCATGGCATGTATGGGGACAGAGCATTGCTTTACATTTGTCCTATGCTTGGAATTTATGCTGATATTATTATCCAAAACTTCTGCCTGGACCTCAGGTCCAGGAGGTGGAAGCATTTTGTTGTAGTAATGCCAGTGTGTAAGCCACATTTTGCCCCAGATATTTGTCTGTCTGTCTGGTTTTGCCCCATAGAAGTCTAAAGACAAAAGGAACAATCTGGAGGAGAAATGAAGGTTCAAAAAGATGAAGTGACTTTGCCAAGGTCAAACAGCAGGATGGTGGTGAAGGCAGGAATATAAACATGAATTATATTGTCACTCTGCTAGAGAAAAAGGTTGAAATGCAGCTCATTTTTTTGCTGTAGTTTAGACCCAGCTTGACGTATTTGACCTCTATTCAGCTGGCCAAGGTCCAGGGAAACAAATATGAAAAATAGGATTTTCTGTCCATGCTGAGGAAAGACATGAAGGTAAACTAAAGTGTGTCATGGTTAACCCCACTGCACTGGAGTTTAAGCAAACCAAGGGCTGAGTCAGGGTCTGATTAACTGGTTTTTCTATTGACTTCACTGGTTTTGAGTTACACTGAAAGGGATAAAGAAATTTGGCCCAGGCACTGGGGAGGAGGAGAGGGAATGCAGCAGCAGCCATTTGTTGTTGCAATGTTTTCCCACTGCCATTCCTGCACTGATCCATCGCTGGCAGGGTTTGACAGATGCCAGACTCAGAGCAGTGACAGGAGACCCAGCCCCAACACCTGAGTTTTAGCTCCATCTCCAGTTTTCAGCAGAGGAATTCAGCATCCAGGGGAGCATTCACAGCAGACTGACAGGGAAGAGCAGAGAAAAAGCCACTTGGGACTTGGCTCAGCCTGTAAAACCCTCACTTGGGCTTGCCCTTACCTGGAGGAAGGTAGTGCTGACCTCCAGCCCTGCCTCCTGCTCCCTCTGGGGAGGAGCTCATCACCTGGGAGGAGTAAGGATGCCTGCAACCCTGTTATCAGGGGCTGTAAAACCACTGCCCCACGAGTGTTGCATGATTCATGTGCCAGACATGAGTGGAGTGGAGCTGGTGGCACTGGAGGGACCTGGCTCTGCTCCCTTGGGCCGCTTGCCCAGCCGTGTTCCCTGTGCTGGGGTAACGCTGCCACACTCAGCTCCAGAACATCCTCCAGGAACGGGCAGCAAGGATGAATCTGCATCAAAATCAGAAACTGAACTCACTGCTGGCTGCCACTCTCTGCTCCTGCCATTCTAGAGAAAGCCGTGACATTTTGTAAACCTTGAGAATTTAAGGAAGATATTTTAAATAACAATGTGTGCACTGCTCTCCTTATAATCCAGGTGTAAGCACTAGCCCACTTTATTTTTCTTAACCACGTGGCACAAGCATTTTTGCATTTTGAATGTAAGGTCAATTTAGCATATGCAGAATATTTCCCTGTTTGCTCTCCATTAGCATTTTGTATTTATTAGTGAGAAACTCAGAAATATTTTATTAGTGAGAAACTCAGTGGATACTGCATTCAGCTAAAAACCAATTCTACACTGAATATTTAACTAAGACATGACTTTAAACTGTGTTAGTTATTTTGATAGGTATTCTAAAAATAATACCATAGGGTTTATTACCTAACCCATATCACACAGAACATGACATTTGGATGTTGAGGGCTCATATGCATGTTAAAACAGTGAGAAAATATGCACAGAAGAATTTCAAGGCTTCTGTAAAATTAAATAAAACCCCCAGAAATTTATTATGTGCCCCAACTACACTGCAAACTGAAAAATTGACAGTGGTGGGCAGCCTGTACACCAGCATTTATCAGCTTGGATCCTCTGCACAGGCTCTCAGGATGCTCCATCACAGGTTAATGTCTCTCAGCAAAGAACCTGCTATAAAAAAACAAGGCATGCAAGCTGATAAAATTAATGAAACAAATCATTGTTGTAAAGCATTTGGTGAGGTGTGAATTTGAAAACTAGTTTCCTAATATTTGTAAAATAAACAGAAATTAATATCCATTAATAGTATCATAATTATCTTAACTGAGAATGTTGAACTGTTGCCTGTTTTGTTCTTTTCAACTGCAGCATCTCGATGCAACTGTTTTTGTGGCTGGGGAATAATCTGCTTGTGTATTCTGTAATGACAAAAGAAATAAAACGCAATAGGAGGAATAAAATCTGAATTCCCTTCTCAGCAAAGAGTAATTCCACAATCCATATATTTTTGGTAGCTTTCCTATATAAGGTGCAGAGCTTTATTTCCTAGACCCATTTTCACTGCCACCTCAAGTCAGGCTCACAGGAGGCAGCAACTCTGCTTCATAAAAAAACCTTACCCCAAATCTTAAAATGACATTGAGTGATCCTAAATTTTCTAAAGCATTGAGGGTGATGGAGCTGTAGTGGTGGTCTCCCCATGGGACAGTCCCTTCTCATGGCCTTTCCCACCAAGGATGATGGGTTTCAGATCTTCACATCTCTGTGCAGAGATACCTTCCAAGCCAGCTAAAATGGGGAAAATGCAACATTTTCCATGAGGAATAGCTTATTTGTAGTTCTGCAGATACCACAGTAGCTTGCTGGTGAAACTAGGCACTGTGTGGACTGAAGTTAAAACACCACTACCACACAAAGCAAAACCATGGAAAGAAAAAAGGGAATTTATTCTCTTAATCAGAAGAGCAATAAGGCACAGGTTCACATCCCAATAGTGTTTTACACTGTATTTACCAAAGGCAAACAACGTGGTGCCAGATGGTGCCAAGGGGTGAAGGGACGAGGGGGTTCAGACACCCAGGAGACAAGGACAGCCCCAGTCCATCCTTTTCTCAGTGCCAATATCAGAGAGCAGCAGCTTTATCACGAGAAAGCCTCAGCAGCAAGATGGGAGAGTTTTAGCTTTGGCTTCCATGCTCTCCTCTGCAGTTTGCTTGGTCCCACGTTAGTGTTTGCACGCCTGCCCACACAGGGAGGGAACATATGTTTTGGATGGGATCCTCTCTTTGAAAATGTGTTTTTGAAGCAAAAACAAATGTTAAACATTCTCTTAGCAAATACCTCCTTTTAAAAGCCTTTCCTCATCTATCTCATGCAGACACAAATTAGTGTCTCTCCATCACATCACCATTAATGGTCGTGCAGTGTCCAGCAGGTCTACTCCACAGGGACTGGAATTTATGGGGATAACTGACTTTTCACCCCATTGGCTCAGCAACCTCATTAATTTGGCCTCAATCAAAATATTTCATCCAACCCGCAAAAAGAAACCCCAACATGTTTTATCTCAATATTTCTCAACCACTTCTATTACCGCTACCAAGATTTTCGACGCCGTTTTGAGATAAAAAACCTCTGAAACATTTCATTTTGGAAGTGTGGAAGCGAAACTTTTTTTAGCCCCTCTTCCAGCCTGCCACGTTGCCATATTTACCACGGTGCTAACAGTTGTCAGAGATTATCTGGCTGAGTCACAGCTTTTATGGGCTGCGCTCCGGTCCTAGAGACGCGAAGCAGCTCCTCTGCAGCCCAAGGTTTATGTTGGCATAAGCGAGATCAGAATTCGTCCTTCTGTTTACCATTTAGCTGAATCACCCCATCACAGACCAACTGTCATCTGTCACTCCATACTTTTAATGGTACATTGCACTGATGTTGTCTATTTTTTTCCCCTTCCCAGAAGCCCTGTCACTCTGGTATGTGCTAATCTCTTCTTCCAGGCTTCTGTTGGATCTCTTAATGACGGTGCCACTGTATTTAGGAGTTTTTGAAAAAATATTTAAAAAAAAAAAAAAAAGGATGAGAGAGTTTGGGGAGCTGGAGGCAGAATCAGATTTGCCCTGTAACTCAGGCTGCTAACTGAACAGATCTTGGGCTTTTGGAAGTGCCTCCCAGGAAGTGTTTTATCCATCCAGTCTCAGGCATGGCATTATCTGGGGAGCAGAGCAGGTACCCCCCCACCACCACCCGAGCACGGCTGCAGCTCTCCAGCGAAGTTCATAGCAGAGAATTAATTAATTTTAAAATTGCAATCTCTTCTTCATGCCAGGGCCTCTCTGCAGCCCTGTGTCCCTGCAGCCAATGGACCAGAAATCTTTTCCAGGTGCTTGGCCTCCTTGGGGCCCTGGCAGTGACAGAGCCTGGCTGCTGATTAACCCGTGTGGTGACAAGGGACACGCGTGGCCCCGGTGGGCGCCTCGCGCAGTCTCGAGCCCGCTCCCTGTCCTCACATGGGGATCTGCAACATGAATCACGTATCCTTTCGGTGCTGTGACAAACAAAACAAGGAGAGAAACGCCTTGCAAAAGGCAAGTTTGGCTGTGGGAGGAATTGCCCCCCCTCCCCAGGCAATAAATAATATTTCAGTGTATTGAGATTATTCCCTGTTTTTCCCAGAGGTGGGTGTGGGAGAGGAGGGGATTAAAGCTACAATAATCTTCTGTGAGTTTTCCGTTTGTATGTGGTTATGTTGGTCAGCTAATAATTTTAGCTTGTTATTACTATTATTTTTGCAAACACCTAGAAAACGATTCTGAGGTTTCCTCGTGGCCTTTCCAAAATTACCCATATGTATGCGAAACAGGCAGTAACACCGAGCAGTGAATTTAGTGTGAAGTAGCACTTAAATATTCCAGGCAGTGCTTGTGATTATGAACCCTTTTGGGGCTCTCCATGTTTTTGTGTGGGCAAAGGTTTTTCTCCCTGCAAAATGCAAGTTAACAATTCACGGTTCTGGTGGGTCCAAGTCCAGGGTGAAAATTGTTTCTCTGCTTTGATTGCTGAATGTCTGCAGCATGGAGAGTGCAGAACTTATAGAGGTCCAGCTGCTAAGAGAAATAATACCATGTCATTGCAAAATATGTGGCTGGGTGTGTGTGTATTTCTCTGTGCTCCTTCTTTGTCATGATTCCTCGGTTTAATTTAAATACATGTTTCACTTCTCTCCATATTTCAGGTTTATTGCAGAGTATGAAAATCAGGAAGCTTTTTGTTCACTTCATACATCTCTTCCAACAAAGCCAGACATCCGAACCCGGCAGACTCCAGAGTGATTATTGTTACACATGATCTATGGAGCAGATAAATTACAGCTTGATTTTTATAAGGTATATTGAGCCTGCAGGCTTCAGCAGAAACAAAAACAAAACAAAACTCAAAACCTTGGTTTAACTAGTAATTTGAGGAAATATGACAAACCTGACATGGAAGTCACAGAGCAAATAAATATACACATCCATCATTTTGGAAAATAATGCTTTCACTAGAGAGACCTCTGCTTGCTGCAGTCTGCAATGTAAAATTCTTCATGGTTTACTGGCCTCAGATCCTGCTGCACAGAGAATCAAGTTAGCTATAGTTGAAAGAAAGAATTCTCTGTAAGAAAAACAGTGTTGTGCAGTAAAATAGTACACATATCAATTATGTGAGTGAAAACTATGTTGGTTTTAGGATATATAATAATATTCTGGGAATGTTTAAAGGTGTTTTTTCCTCACTTGCTAAGATGGCTGGAGACTCTTTGCCTTTACTGTGAAATAATCTAGTTCCTAGAAATAAAATCACCCAGTGGTTATTGCAGATAGAAAATCCTACTTCATACAGAATACAACAAAAGGCAGTTTCAGAGTCATCTTCAGAGCACAATAGTTTTGTTGGTGAACTGGAATGGAATAACACACACAATTCTCCCTTCAGGAACTGGCTTTTGGTACCAACTCTTTTTTGTAGATATCCAGTAGTTGGAAGGTTTTGTGTGAAACTAAAGAACACCATCAGTGCCCTTTGCATGAGATCTGCCTCTCAAACTGTCCCCTCCCTGCAGATTCAGGAGCTGCAGTTATCCCTGAGTTGGAGTTCACAACACAGCAAAATGTACCCACTCAAAGAAGAGGCTGTAGTTTGGGCACTGATGGGGGATGTCGCCTTTGACACCTGGAGGAGGGTTTTACTCAGAGTTTAGGGGATAAATCCAACAATTTATGTCAAACTGCTTCTGGATAAAGCACAAAACAGAGCCAAAATGCTCCACTTCTAAGGAAGTGTCTTTGTCAAAGCCCCAACTCTTTTCATGCTCAATTCCTGCTCCAGTTTGTCCTTAGGGTTTTCTCCATTTCTGGGGATGCTTCTTGAAGAAGCAGGATGGAGAAGGCTGGGTCACCACCACACATAACCATGCAAAATGCAAAACACACACAGCCCAGAGAAGGAGATGCTGACCCATGCAAAGATGTGGGTTTGGGGCCTCCCAGATAGCACAAGACCTGGATCTCCTGGTCCTGTGCCCTGTTTCCACTTTCAGAGAAATTCCAGTGCCTGGAAGAGAGTGGAAGAGCCTTTGTGGGCAAGTTCTCAATGGGTCAGATATACAAACCACAACCTGAGTGGCTCATCCACACCAGAACTGCTGTAAATCTGAGGATATACAGAATTACTGCTGTGGGTATCACAGACCTCTAACACCAAAGCTGGAGTGCCAAAGAGGGAAGATTCAATTGATCTTCCAGTAGATCAGGAAGAAGGTCTGAAGTCCCTTCTGAAATGTAGATCTGACCCATGGAGCCTGCCTGGGAAGTCTGCAGGAAATTGTCTAAACTGGACCAGGAATCTGCATCTTCCACCCTTAGCCACAAGATTGTCCTACGTACACAGCAAAGACAGTGATCAGAAAAATAAACCTAAGTTTGACCTCTGCAGCTGTTTTAGTCTGATCTTGTAGGTTTTGGCACCTCAGTATGACCCTGTCTTGGTCTGATCCTGCAGTTCTTGGCCAGGCAAACGTCACTTGGATCATAGTTTATATGAAGAGTCCATCATCTCCTTCACTGTGCCTTCCAAGCTGCATCTTGCAGTTTAAAAGCCAAGGGCACGTTCACTGCTCTTAGCATTGCAAAGCCAAAATGACTGGTTTGTGCTTCATCCATAAAATTGCCGGCTAAATATTCATTCTGGAATCATTACTCCAGGTGTTTGTCAAGGAAGATGTACAAAGCAGCCAGAACATGTTTAGCATTTCATGTACCAGGCTGAGCTGCAGGAGTGACAGGTTGAAAAATCTTGTTTGGACTCATAGACTGAAACCATTTAATATAGAAGTCACTGGTGGACTATAAATATGGAAAGCCAGTGTGCCACATTTATATAGAATCCCCATTCTGCATGTCTTTTAAACATATTGAAACTTCAGAGAAGCTGTAAAAGTTAAACTCACCAATTTTTGCTTCAAACATCTGCAGTTCTTCAATGGGGGAACCTTCAGAAGCTCAAATGCCTGCACAAAATACACTTTATTTGAATGTGCACTTAGATTAACTGATCCCACAAAAGCCAACTCTGTTCATTTAGGCCAGGAATTACCCAATTTGCTCACATAATCTCACCAATTACATGCTCATCTTTTTTTAAATATCAGACCTATGGTGTGATTTACGTAGTATGTGATCTTTTTACTTAACCTCAAAGATATTAATCTTTATTAAAGGGGATGAGAGGCAATGAGGGAGAAGAGAACCTGGTGACAGATCCTCTGACAGCAAGGAAAAGTCATTTATAAAGTGAACATCAGTAAACATTAGGAGTGACATATTGATATCAGCAGCCAGGAAACGGCTGGCCAAGCTAGGATGAGGTATTGCACCTTAAATTGTGGCAACCATATTTTTTTTTCCCCAAGGTTGATCTTTTATATTTTTTTAAGAGAAATTTACTATTATGCCTCCTGCTTCCCCTGTGGTAAAATGCCAGAAATTTGACTGAGATTTACTTAAAGTGACAGCAATGCCCCATTTTGTCCAAGAAAGATGATTACTAAATGTCACGTCTATCTACTCTCATGTGGATCACTTATTTGACATGTTCGTGTCTCAGCTTCATAGCAATTTGCAGCATGTTTCCTGGTGCTCTGAGGCAATCTGAAATCTTTGTGGTGAAAGCCTGAGCTGGCCAAAGGCAGCTCATTAAAATAAATAAATAATGTGGTTGGGATTCGCTGCTCTCCATTCCAAGGGTGTCAGGCCAGAAAAAGGCATAAAAAACCCTCACAAAACCAGACCAAGAGCGTATGCTTCTGGTCAGGCTGCCAGAAGGCCACGCTGATGGGATGCTCTTGCCATCTCAGCTGAAGTAGAACCACAGCAAAAAGCAAACATTGCTGTTTAAATACAGAAAATAACCTCACGCAATTTACTCTTTTATTTATTTTTTAGGAAATCTGAAAAATGGCACACTCTGAACCAGGGCAGAGTGTGGATTTTCCCGCTGGTCTGCTGGACTCCACTTTGCTGAATTCCTGGAGGGAAAGATGTAAAACCCAGCTGGATGTGAGGGAGCCATCAGCACAAACTCCTCAGGTGGGGAGCCCATTTAAATCTCCTTTGCTGAGCCTCAGAAGTGACCCAAGCAAAGCAAAATGGAAAGCAAGGCAGAAAGGCTTTTTGCAAAAATGGAACAGTAGTCATGAATAATTAATGGTTTCTTCCTTCTTTGCCATTTTGACTTGTCTTTCTTAGTACTTATTGCCTTCCAGTCCGTAAATGGTCTGTAGATTAATTCATGCATGTTTTGCAGCAGCAAGCCAAGAATTAAGGTGTGTGCTGGAGATGCAACCTCCCACCAGACCCAGCCTGATTCAGCAGTCTCCCAGCCAGAGCCAGGGAATGCTCAGCACAGATCCAAGCTCTGGGAGCCTCTCAGCAAGGCCAAGAGCTCTTTCTCCTGTCCTCTCCTAAAAATTTCCACCAGTTCTGCCCAAATACAGAAGTTAATAATCACAGAAAGGGCTTGAGATCTGAATGCAAGGACATAAATACATGTCAATAAGAAGGACACACCTTTTGTTTGTCCCAGCACCAGAGGTTCACAGATTGCCATACATTTATGAATTTTGAGCTGCAAATACTAGAGTCATGAAATATAGTAAGAATATTTAGTCCTGGCTTATCCTGTTGAGTGCCTTGTGCTATCAGTGCAATCATACCCTCAGTCAAGTGTGTTTCATCAGCCAGTCCAAGGGAGGTTCTGTAAAATCCCAAGTTTTTTCTCTCAGACATTCCCTTTGATGCCCAGCTGCCAGCTCCCATGTGGGCACTCACCTCAGACACAGTTTAACTCCCAGAAAACCTGCAGGAGCAGCAAAACCAGCTCAAAATGCATCCTGTGTATTAAGTGGGGGGTTTTTTTTAGTGTGTGGTGGAAGATTAAAGCCATTCTAAATGAAAGTAGAGTGTGTAACAGGGTACAAGATTTCTAAATAGGTGGCACATGTCAGCAGGCATTACAGGAGTGTCTTTAGGTGAGCCTTTGATATCGACTGCTGAATAGTTCAGTCAGAGAGATGCGACCAAGCGAGAGTTTCACTGCCTTGATTTGTTTTCCAGCTAAAATAAATCTGAATAGAATAGACTTAAATTACCTGTGATTTCTCTGCCTTTAAAAGGACACATAAAAGCTCACGAGATCACTGCGCTCCCTGGGAAAAAAAAAAGGGAATGGGAAAAAGAAACCAGGAAAACCATGAAAGATTCATTTTAATGGAATCCAGGTTTAGCTGTTTCATATTTAATAATGTTTAATATTTCATTTACTACTGGGGACTCACCTTTTTCAGAAGAATGTAAGATTCAAGGCACTATTGTGCATTAAGATTTTATGTCTGACTGTAGCAATATTATAAGGGTTGGCATTGGAGCTGCTCAAGCCTTATGCAGAAAGCCTGGAAGCAACAAGGTTTCTTTCTTTTTTCCTACAGCCAAAATAGGAGCTGAAGACCCAGAAAGTGGTGGGGTAGAGCTGTGAATCCTAGCAACAGGCGGGGAAAGAACTGTACATTTCTTCACGTCCTCCAAGTGTTGGTGCCTTCTGGTACATCATTGACAGGAAGAGACAGAGACCATGGAAAGGCCCTCCTTGCTGATGCATCAAGAAAGGGCACATTTTTTCCAGTGGGATGGGTGAGTTATTGCAGTTTGGGGGGAAAAACAAGCAAAGCAACACCCTACAGTTCATACTGTTGTTGCTGTTGCACTTTCCTTCATCACAAGGCACTGCCTTTTGGTGCAGGGTTTGGAGGTTTTTTCCATTTTCTGTGCTCTTAGTCTTTTTTTAAGCCCTTCTCAGTGATAATGTGGGCTTTCCTTTTTAAGTGAATTATGAAAATTTGCACTCAAAGTGTGAGCATAGGGTTCTGCCAGAAAAATCCATCATTCTGTGGCCTGCAATGAAATCATGGGTGATAAAAGCTACCACCCATATTCGGCAGAAAGGGAACTGGAACCACAGCACTTTTCCTGGAAGAAGAGGCTCCTGTTAAATATGCAGCAGTCTTGTCTTGCCAATATTAAACTAGCTTTTCTTCATAGAGAGCCTGTCAATACAGTTTGACCTCTCTCTGTGGATATTTTTCAGAGCCTGAAGCACTCAGATAATCAGAAACAGTTCCCCAGTACCGTCCTGGGAAGGTGGGTTTTGGTCAAAAAGTCACAGAGCCTGGGACAATGAGCAAGGGGGGATTCCAGACTCTTTGGTCCCATCACTGTGTTCACAAGTGCACCATTTCCCACTGATGCCAGTTTGTCTGGGTTTGACACCAGTTTTGCTCTTAGGAGAAGCTTGCAGACTCTTAGGAGCTTTGCCTGAATGTAAACTGTGGGAAGAGGGGCGTGGAGAAGAGCTGGGGTTGTGTAACATGGCCTGCTGCTTCTGTTAAAAGAATAAATCTGTGGAAAGTAGCACCAGTGGGTTGTTGCCTCAGACTGGACCAGCTGCTGCAAAGATGAAACACAGCCCCAGAGAGAAGGTTGCAGAAGAGAAGGATTTGGCTCCCAGATCTCACCAAAGCTGAAGAAAGGTCCTACAAGCACTTCTGCCTTTTGGGACACATTCAAAATCCATCCTCTTCCTGGAGAAGCTCCCATCAAAATTTTCTAAAAAGATTTCTTGCCAGGAGAGGGGAAGTGGGTTTTTTTATTATTAGGGGTTTTTTTGCTCGCAATTTCAGTCTCAGACCTCATTGAAGGGCTCTGGCATTTGCATAACTTCCCACGGAAACTGAATCAATGTTTGACATCATGGAACAGACTCTCAGGCGTGATCTAGCATTAGTAAGGCACCAGTCATCAGCACACTGTCATTCCCCTATAGCTGACATCTTAATAGAGTCAGCCTCATGCACACACACATGTTCACCAGCAAATTCTTCTGCTCTGGCCATGCAGGAGCTTTTCTTTTAACATGGGCATTCACATATGAACATCCAAAAGACACTGGTCCAATATGATCAATTTTCATGGCTCCAAATGCATTTTCCCTTTAGGTAAGAAGGCAATTTTAAGTCCTCTTAAATAATTGAAGATACTCCTGATACAATCAAAAGTCAAGCTCCCCAAGATGAAAATGTCTGGATGATGAATAAGTTAATGGAACTAAAATCCCAGTCGTGGCTGATTAGGGGACCAGGAGAGTTTATCAGAGATGGGAATGTACAAGTCCAGTCACAGCCTGACCTTGTAACGAATGAGAGCTGAAAAGCAATTAATTGAGAAATTATCAGGGAAAAGCGAAGTTGTATGGTTGGTTAGCTAAAGCAATATGTCAATGGGCCAGGGATTGATTTGCCTGGAATACCTCAAGGTCTCTGTTCTGATGATTCAGGACTTGAAGGAACTGGCCCGAGCCAAGCAATAAAAATAAAACAGGGTCAGGAGAGGGAGTCATCAGTCAGCACGGTGGATCATGTATTATTTAGCTGGTAGTTAAGGGAAATTATCAAACAAGAGCAGATTTTAAACCCAAGTTTTTTCCCCATGGGAGGGGAAAAAGAGGGAGGGAAAAGAAAATGTTCCACTGAACCAACGTTCTCTGTCCTCAGCTCAAACACTGAGCTTGGGATCTGGGTCCTGGGAGCAAGAGGTGCCAGGGTTGAGTGTTCAGAGAGAGGGATGGTGAGTCCTGACAGTGGGCATCATTTATTGCTGAGATATTTCCTTCCTTCCTGCTGCCAACAGGCTGCACAGCATCTCTGCTCCCACCTCCAGCAGACACCAGGACCTGTCCCAGGCCACCAAACTAACAGTGAACTTCTGCCCACTTGAACCTCAATCATATCAACTCACCCACACATCAGCTTCCCACATCCTGCACATTTGGGAATCTCTTGGTGGGACAACAGCTTGTGTGTGTTGATCTGAGCTGCAAAATGCGTCTGCAAACACAGTTCTGCTCCCTCAAAGATGAATATAAAACACCCTGAATGAGACTGTAGTACCCTGTAGCTCAGGAGAGAAGCAAAGCAAATGAAAACAGCAAAATAAATGACATATAAAGTCTTCTAGAAAGATCAGTGGGTTGGGTGAGAATAGCTGTGTCTCGTCTTGTGACAATTCACTAAATAACATTAAACTCTGTCTCTCCCTGGCGGGAGAAAGAAGGAAACTCCCACAGAACCATCCAGAACATGTTTCATGGCAGGATCAGGACCTCAGTCACCACAAACTGTTTTTTTTTTTGGATCAACATCCTGAGATGCTGCAGGAAAAATTTTGTTGGAAAACTGCAGCCAGCTTTCCCCTCAGGACAGCACTTCAAGTTCCATTTTTTCATAGACAGGCTTTCTAATTACTTCAAATTTGATATTGGGCCTTCTTTGTCATGTCCCCCACTAATCAGAATTAGAACAAAGCTATGATTTTAGCTCATTACATTTCAATACGTAATAAATACAAGAAACTCCAGTATTTCACTGCAAATAGCCATTGCTGATGCAAAAAGAGGTTTCTAGAAGGAAATTCCAAGAGCAGCTGTGAGATGAAGGAACAGCTTTATCCCACTGCCCATGGACATACCTGAACACATTTCTGGGACTCACAGAATGTCACGCTCTGTGTAACACATTTTCCATTTGTCCTGACCTGAGAGCTCTGCATTCAAGGAGCAGATCCCCCAAGTGAATTCATCAGGAGGAATAACAACCAACGCACGAGCTTGGGCTGCTGGGCCAGCAGATCCATCCTGCAGTTGTCAGTGTGCTGAAATTCAGCGTGGCACAAATGCAGCCTCCTTTGATTAAGGACCAGAAAGATGCAGCAATATTTTCCCAGTCTATTTTATTGAAATGAAAGAGAGGTTTCTTTTTGGGGATTGCATCATTCCTCTCCTCTGAGGCCAAGCTGCTGCAGAGTCTCAATATAGCATCTAGGAGTTTAGGAGGTGCTGGTGGAGGTGCTGGAATATCCCAGCACTAATCACCTATTATCACCTTATGATAATTATCAAAGCTGATTCCAAATAAATCCTCTTTGGAGCAGATCCTTGGCTGGCCCTCTGCTCTGCAAAGTGCATGAGGTGCTGTTTGTGCAAACACAACCACCCCCAGAAGAACCAGTGGAATCCCAAATTCAGGTTGCATGAAGCAGTTAGCTGGGTATTATCACTGGGGTGGAATAAAGTCATTTTGTTCTGTCATAGGAATCAGATCTTTTTTTGGAGCATCCTGCCCCACAAAAGGTGTGCTGGACTGCACTCTGATCTCACATAGCTGGGGGAAATTCAGAGATTTGGCCTCTTTATTTTCTTTACTCTTTTCAGTGGTTGTCAAAGACTTTCAATATAAAGGCTGTGATGCTTTAAGATTGTCACAACCTGGAAGGGCAGGAAAATGCTCAGTCTGGAGTCTGACACAGTTTCCATTCTAAATGAAATGAAGACAGCCCAGCAAAGGCATGAAGCAGTTCACACCAGCAGTACTGGAGTGAACTTTTGTGTGCCTGAGCCCACCCAGGTAGGGGGAGATGGTAGCACTGACCCACATCCAGGACTCTGAAGGAGTGTGATGTGTCCCCAGCTCTCCCATACTTCTTACACAGTTCCAAACCATTCAGCTTCTCTTTTTCCTCCATGTCTTGTTAAACGTGGAATCATCCTATTTTCATTCTTAGCATGTGTCAAAGCCCTGGTGGTGGGTGGGATCACAGTCCCAGGCACCACTGCAGTGGGGTGTCTGGGAGCGCTGGTGTATCTGCCCCATACTTGCAACAGCAAATTAATTTATGTTTGTGATTATCTGGGGAGAAGGAAGTCATTCAAACAGGTAGGCTCTGGGGGTCTAGGCTTTAAAATATTGGGTACTGGCCTTAAAAAGAGCTTGGTGTGAGAGACAGGCTTAGTTACATCTCTACATCCCACATTTGGGCTGGATGCTGTTGTTACAAAGGGTTAACAGGCACTGCAAAACATTTCTAGGATGAAGTGCTAAGATTTAGTGTACTGAATTAATTCTTAAATTAGAACAGGGGATTTGCACATGATTTCTAAGGGAAATTATCTTCTGGGTAAAATTAATACAGGAGATGTTTCAACATCTGGGATGGCATTATTATGAGCAATGATTACCCAGACATTGCCAAAAGAAAGAGATCACAGTAAACTCTTTATTTTCCCAACCAAAGTAAGCTCCTCACCCTGAAGGGAGGAGAATATTTGCAGAGCCTTGGCTTATTTGGAAATGCACAAGAGGATTCTACATGAGAAAAAGGCTGCGTGCTTTGCTGATGGATGGTTGGGAAACAGAGCTGCAGACAGGGAAGGTTTTCTCTGCAGGTGGGCTCCGGGAACCCGCCTGCCTCCCTCGCCTCTCAGCTCCTCATCAAAAATAGGTGCTTAATGCAGTGCTACAGCTGTCCAGGTGCTTGATGTTGGGAGGTTAAAGAGGAAACACACTGGCAGATGTGACCTGGAAAACCTCCAAAAGGGAGGTGGGTCCTTCCGCTCCCCACCCAGAGATCACAAAACTCATCCAAACGCCTTCTCTTCCTCCAGCCTTTAGAGGGACGGCTTTTCCCTGACGAAATTTTAAATAGGGCAGACAGTGAAACCAAAGCAGGACCTGCATCAAAACAATCACACCCCAGGAGGACCTCATAAATATTTATTTTCCTTCGGTGTATTTCATTTTGTCAGGGAAAGAGGAGGACGCTTGAGTGGGGAGAGGAGACCAGTGGCACAGTGCTCCTTTCACAGGGAAAAACACCAATGTTTAATTTAAAAGGGCATAAATATAAGAGAAATGCCTCTTTACTCTCGTGTTAGTAGCTGGCTATTAAATTACATCACAAGTGCTACGTGTGGGACCAGGCGAGTGCATGGTTATTTCTGTCTCCTAAACCGGAGTGCAAGTCTCAGCGTAATTACTTTGGATCCAAGTGTAATTACCAACTGATCTGCAGGAACATACACAGCACTGACATCCATTCCAGGCAGCATTAGAGCCTGATGATAACACAGCATCATTAACACAGCTTAGCACTTCCCTCCGTGGCTGCAGGCCATGGTTTTCCTGGGAAAGGGCTGGAGGTTCAGCAGGGATGGCTCAGGAGTCACCTGAGATGCTGCCCCAGCCTGTGCAGGGCTGGGAGAAAATCAGCACAGACAGCGGCAAACCTGATACCCCACTCATGGGAAATTACGCTGGGACAGAGCTTTTTTTTCCTAATGGATCCCTTTGTTTTGGTATTTCTGCAACCTGCCCCTATTTTTTCCCCCAAGTCCATGATAAGAAGGAGGTTGCTGAGTTCCCCTGGGGTCACCACCTTTTTGCTTGGCTTTCTTCTGTTTCATTCTGCTTTAGTGTGACAGCATCATGCTCAGATTTTGGAATATTTTCTCTAGAGTTCACACCTCATCTGTCTCCTCTTGGAAGACTGTGGGTTTAAGGATTTACTTTTCTTTTTTATTCTTTATTCTTTATCTTTTTTTTTTCTTGTTTTTTCCCAAGGCTGAAAGCATCACAGTAAACAACCTATTTATTCTGATGGTCTTGGAAGTTTTTTCTACACCTTCAAGAAGGCCAGAGAAATGATTCAGAAAGAGAAAAGGAGAGAAAAAAAAAATCCTCCTTTCTTGTCATAATTGCCTATTTTGTTACCACACCTTCTTAGTGCTATGGCATTGCAAAGACAATGCAATAGACCAGTGTAGAAATGAAGGTGCACTAAAGAAAAATAAAATGGATTTATTTTTTCAAGTTGGTGTTTTCAGGTACCTTTAATTGTGTCCATTCATAAACACAAACAAATGAAAAGATGATAAAACATAAATTGACATAATTTTCTAGAGGAAGTACAGAACATGAGATTATACAAATATTAAGAAAGTATCTCCCAGCTCCTGTTGGTAGCAATGTATTTGCTCCCAGCTCAAGGTCAGTGATGGTAAAGTGAGATTGACAGGGTAACTAACCCCTGAAGGAGGTTTTCCATTTTGGTCAGCCCTGCTAAGCCATGCTTGCTGCTTTGAATGAGCTCAGTTGCACAGAGAGATCTTATTTTTTTCCCCTGATTCTGCTTATGTGCTGGTTTTATCTGAGCAGCTCCGCAGATGTCAGTGAGACACATTTTGTTTTGAGTTACATCAGCGTAAATCACAGCTGATCCAGTGAACTCAGAGACACCCTCTTTGCAGTGAGAGCTGTGACACGAAGAGTTTGGTGCCACGGTATTGTGACAGCTTAAAGCCCCTCCATGAGGAAACAAAGTCAGGCTCAGCACCGTCCTGGAACACATTACAAAGCATGTTTGTTATTGAACAGAAGACAGCATTTGCCTTGGCTGTGAACAAGAAACCCAGATCTGTAACAGCTAAGATTTCATCTCTACCATTTATCCAATGAGCTTCCCAATCCTCTTGCACAGATACCCTGCTGCTAACATAGCAGTCAAGATCAGAGCACTTAATCAATCACTCACTGAGGACAAATATGCGTAATCTAAATTAGAACAAACCCAGGCATATTTTATATGACAGCCGTACAGATTTTTAAGAAAAAGCATTGGCAAGAAAATTGCATGAGAACAAAATTGTTTTGTGTTTATGCTTAAAGTGGTAGATTTCCTAAAAGCTTCTGTGGCATTAGGTAGCCTTGAATATACAGGGGCAAAATTCTGCTTTCACTGCTTTCACTTCCACATTTTCATCAATAAACCAGGGATGCATTTGGTCCCTCTGGCTCTGAAGCAGAAATCCTGCTGCAGACCATCATCAGTATGATGTAGAGTCCTTCTTAAAAACCTTTCATATTTTATGATCACTGTCGATTCTCTTATGATCAGTGTTGGTTCAGGCTTTCATGAATCAAAAATCAGCTCGTGGAACGCATCTCAGAGCAACCTATTTGTCTGCAGGTAGCAAAGGAAAGTGGTACTTTGAAGAATAAACCCCTCTGCCTTCAGAACGAAGCTCAGGCTGCACAGGAGGCTGGAGCAACTTACAGCTTCTATTCAGGCTCCTCTCTGGGCATGCTGGGTGACCTTGTGTTCTCCCATTTTCCTCTGGGGGAGATATTATTTATCCCTGATAATAAAACACAGGATTCTTCAACTGCGACTCACGGTTTAATCTATTGTGTCAACTTACACAAGCTCCCTTGGAAGAAAAGAAAGATCAGAGGCAATAAAAGGAGTAAAAAATGAAGCATCTTTAACTGAAGCTATACAACTTTCATCTGAGGTCAGGCCCGTGTTGCCCTGACTCTGCAGGGTGGGATCTCCAGAGAGGAGCATCCCAGAGATGGCCCTTGAGAGTGGGTGGCAGCTCTTGCACAGCCCACAGTGCCCCTCTGGCTTGGAGACCCTTCAGCTTTGGGTACAAACCCAACAGGCAGCAGGAAGGCTGAGCCCAGCCTCTAACAGGGCAGTCAGCAGTGCCTCCTGAAAGGAGGAATTCTGAGAAAATGCTGGCAGTATCTGTGCAAACATCCCTTCTCCACACACCTCTGCAGGTCGGGCTCCAAAGAGTCGCTGTTTTGAAGTCCTGTCTCTGCTTCTCCAGAAGGAGGAAATGGTCCCACAAAAGTTCACACATCACCAAACATCCCATGGAGACTGAATTTCAGTTTATTGCCCTATTTTGGGACTTCTAAATATCCATTTCAGTTCCTGCATGAAAGCAGGTCTGATCCAAAGTGCAGCAGGACTCATGTGCTCTCCTCTGACTTGGTTTTAGAGGGTCCTGTGTCCAGGAACAAATGCCAAATTCTTCTCCCAGTCAGCTTGCTGAGGCGAGGCATTGCCATCAGCACTGTAGGCATGGGCAGGTTTGATCAAATTTGTTAGGGACATGTTGGTAAAAGCAATAACCTCATTTTGCAATTAAAGGCAATGGTGAATGCTTATTCCCAGAAAAGTCTGAGAAAAGCTAAACAGAGGACTTTGGAAAGCTTTATCTTGGGTGTCCATGCAGGGATTTGCATGCCTACTTGCTTAATTTTGCACCCAGAGGTCAATTATGGATTTTACTTGAATCTCTCAGCTACAGAGACCAGATCTGAATGCGAAGCTCCTTTCTCCTTAAGGACAAGACCGAGACTCTGCAGGTAGCAGCAACCTGGAAGCAGGATTCCCACTTTGCACCATCCATAACAATTTCTAGAAATCACTTTGCATTACATTTTGAGCTTAGATGCTCTGTTAATTCCCCCACAGATCCCTGTTAGGGTGCCTCAGTGCATGGCCTGGCTTTTTTTTTTAACTTTATTTTTTTTAACTTCTCAAGTTTTGACTCAGTCACTAGCCTGGGAGGCTGCTGTATAAAGGTGCATGGGGATGGGCTGGAGCATCTAAATGGAGGTCCCCAAACAGGAGCATTTTTCCCTTAACCTTCCCACACCACTGGGAATAATAATTCCTCACAGGGCTGTTGCACAGCTTGATTCATTAAGGCTTATGAAGTGCTTTTAGCTCTGGCACTGAAAGGCTCTGTGCAAGTTATTTTGGACTGCTCAGGTGTTAGGAAGGGAGGCATTGCAGAAGGAATAGAAATAAATCAAGAGAAACTGCCCCTTCCTTCCATGCATCCCCTGCCCCGCACTGTTCTCCATCACTGTTGGTGTCAAACAGTTAATTTACAAGCTCAGCACTTTACAAAGCCCCTGGAGCACCAATTGTCCCTTTCTCATGCAACATCAGCTCCTCAAAACAGCCAGCTGAGTCTCCGGGGTCAGCCTGCTCCTGCCCTTCCCAAGGCAACTTCAGCCTCTCTCCAGAACCGCCTGGGTATTTATTTTTGGACAAGTCAGACCCAGCTCCACTCCCCTGCAGCAGGATAAACCCGGGGTGCAGGGGGCTGCTCTGAAACGTGCCTTGTGCTCTGCCCAGGAGGGAACATTTGACTGGGGAAGGTGACCCAGATATCCCACCCAGCCCACCAGCCATGAGGGCATCCCCAGAGCGCAGGGAGCGCTCAGCCTGGCAGGACACACCGGGACAGCGATGGGCGCAGGACCAGGCTCGTGCCTGGGGAAGGTGAAGGCGGTGGATCCTTCACATGGCTTCCCTTCCCTTCCCTTCCCTTCCCTTTCCCTCCCTCCCTCCCTCGGTCTCCCTCCCCTCCTCCAGTCTGTTGCATGGGAGCTGCCGGCCATGCTGTTCCAGTTCAGGGGCTCCTGCAACAGAAAAGATCAGCTGTTGGAGAACCCATGGAAAGCCCTGGGGGAGAGCCATGGCCGCAAGGTAATCAGCAGGCAAAGTTATTACCATTATGCTGCTAATTAATTCCCAGCTCATTACGTTTCCTGTGGCTAATTTGTACTCGCCGCTGATTTGATTAAACTCATCTCTATGCTAATAAATGTGTTTTCCATTTGTTTTAGCGACTGTAGGAAGAGAGCCCGGTATTTACATATTTTGACGTTTATCAAATAAAACGCGGCGCCTGAATTAATTCTGCTCTGATTTATAAGTCGAGGGGGGAGGAAGGGGAGCGAGGCGATGCTGAGGGTCAGGAGTGCATGGCGTGTGCGTGGCAGAGTGAGCAGGGGAGGGCTGTGATGCTCCTCACTTTTCATCCTCCCCAGCCCCATCCTGCCCAGGGATGCTCCTGCAAGGCAGCCTCCACCTGCTCAGCCTCCCCTCTGCCAATTATTTCCCCTTCCCAGCTAAATTTTGGGACGTGGGGCTTTGATTTGTAGGTACACTGCATGGTTCAGCGACACCTCGTCAGGTGGATTTCTCTTTGTCTTTCAGGAATTGCTCTAAATGAAGATTAGGTTTACACTGCAGCACCTCATTATAAGCAGTGACTGTGTTTCCCAGTCCTGTTTGTCAGGACTTGCTACAGTAATATCAGACAGCTTGAATTTCTAATCAGGGGGTGGAACAGACACCTTGCCATGCACACAGATTTATTTTAGGGATGTATTTTACCCTCTTTATCTCAGTAATTTGCAGGGCAGAAAGCTGCCCTCCAGCATATGCCTTTTAAACCCAAGACTAACTCCTAAGAGAGATCTTCAGCAGGTGAAACTCTGCTCAAAACACTCCTGTTTCCCACAGTTAACTGCTGCAGCATCAGTCTCCTCTTCATTTGGGGTAAATCCCAACAGAAAAACACACTGAGAGTGTAAATCAGTGGGATTTGTGCTTCAGCATCACCAAGAGTTTGTGAAATCCAGCCTTTCCTTTTGCCAGGAAAACTGGCAATGGTCACCAAGCACATCCCCTGTCTCTACAGGTGTGTTCATATGTGTCATCTGTTGGTGCAAGGACATCTGTGGCACACGGGATGGAGGCCAGAGCCCCGCAGGAAGCATGGACAGGGAAGGGCTCAGATGGGAGCAAGGGAGGGAAAGGTTCCCCTTCTGGGGCTGGAAAAGGCTCAGTGGCTCAACAGGGATGCCTGGCAATCCAGGGAGATCTAACCCAGCCCAGACCCGTTCGGTTTTGTCTGGAAAATCGGCTCAGCCCAAGAGGGATTTGTTTTCCCTCTGCATGCTCACTTTGGGCTGGATTCTCCTGTTTCTCTCCCAGGTTCTCGCAGGTCACACCAGTGGCCCCGGGGCAGCCCACAGCTTTCTTTCACACTCCCAGTAAAAGTTCCCCAGTAAAGAGGAGCCCCAGCCAAGCCACTTCTCACTCTGGCAGTGAGACACCTTCCACCGCCGCTGCTTCACCCCAGGCAATCTGAAACAGCTTCATTGCTTAAGTAACAATTAACAGCCCTGTCTTTTGGGAGCGCTTCCGGAGCGCTGCGCGTCCCCTGCTCCGGAGCCTGCGCGCTCCTGCCGTGGAGCCCGAACCGTGGGCATCCCCCAGCTCCTGCCCACCCATCCTGCTGGGTGTAAGGCTGGTGATGGGCTGTCCCGTGCTGCCAGCCCACCCCGGCTCAGCCAGGGCCGTGCTGATGCTCCCTCTCCTCCAGCACTCGCTCCAAGGCCGCGCAGACGCTCCCGGGATGCTGCCCGGGATGCACGGGGGGAAAGAGTCCCGCTGGCAATGCAGCACAAGTGCCCCACAGGGCTGATCCAGGGGAGCTGCCAGAGCATGGCAGGAGCACTCTGGGCTGTTTTTAAAACAGGTCCTGAACGAGGAGCTGGCAGAGCCCTTGCTCCGTGCTCAGCTCCGGGTGTGTGTCTGAGTGATGGGGCTGCCTGACCTGGAGCACCGCCTTGGCCACACACCCAGAGTGCCAGCAGCCCTGCAGCATTGTCTCAGCATCTCTAGAACAACCAGCTAAGCCATGCAGCGGTGGATTGCTGGACGTTTCTCTTCCTACAAAACCTTTTAAGCCTTTGGAAAAGCGGGAAGTATTATGGACAAAAACCCGCCTTGTTTCGCGTTAACAGCCTTTGCTTTTCCTGGCGAAGGTGGGACAATAGCCACACGCTGCATGGTATCAGTGTCACAAAGAACAGAACCAAAAGGCTTCAGTTCAGGACAAATAAAAGTAACATTGATTCCTTTTTATTTTTTCTTTTTCTTTTTTTTTTTTTCTTTTTTTTTTTTTTTTCCAGCTGGTATCAATACATTAAACAACCACGCTGGAAAAGTGAAATTGATTCAAGGCCTTCAGTGTTCCCTGCCAAAAAAGCCTCCTGCAAGGATCTATTCTGTATTGAATTACAGTCTGGAAAAGTTCAATAGGTTATTGTACAAACAGAGAGCAAAAGCCCGTCAACAATGGAGCCAAAGTGATTGTGCAGCTCCTTTGTGCTTGCCAGCCCCGCGCCCCTCGCGAGCTCGGATGTTAAATCAGTTTAATTAAAATGGTGGGCTTCAAATGCCCCGCATTTTTTTAATGCATGTCCCTGTGTAAAGACATGTAGGCTGAGGTTTAAAGCTGCCTGCCTGCACTGACAGCCCCTCCATCCCTTTCTTGATCCTAAACTGCAGCGGATTTTTACAGCTGCTGAGCACTTTGGGCAGATGCTGGGGCTGAGTAGGATCATCAGCCCCATCTGGAGAAGCTCGGGTTCTGAGCAGCATCCTCACCCCCAGCCCCATCCAGAGCAGCTCCAGGTCTGAGCAGCACCCTCAGCCTCAAGCCGTGGTGTGTTCCCCTGTGCAGGCTGGAGCTGTGCTTTGGGGCTCTCTCAGTGTACAGGACTTGGCTGTGGGACCCTCCAGCTCCAAAACCCTCTCCAGAGGGAGCAGCTGCTCCCCAGAAAGGAGCAGGGTGAGGTCCCTGATGCTGCAGCAGGTTTATCACAGGTCTCACCACAGGGTCTCCTCTTCCAAGGAGGCGGGAGACACTCGTGAGCTACATCAGGGTTTCTAAATCCCCCTCTCCATCTCTAATTAAGATTCAAATTGAGTATAGAAATCATGTGTAAGTAAGATGCTAATTATTAAAGTCATTGATCTCCCAGACAATAAAGCAGCCTCGCTTTTCTGGCCCTGCCCATGTTTTGAGACAGCTCTGAGCCTTCACCATCATAAATACTCAGGATATCTGGGATCCACATTGGAGAAGTGTGAAAATGATTGATTTTGTGGAGCAGTGAAGTCTCCATCTTGCTCTGAACAAAACCTCTACTCCAGCCCCAGCAAACCCCAACAGCATGTCTGGCTCTCTTGACAGCTCAGCTCCCTGTAATGACCATTAAACTTTGGTCCCCCCCTCACTGGGCATCTGCTTATGCCCTTGTCCATCCTGCAGCACTGCATTTATTTTCTCATTGGAGTAAATGGGATTTACTACTCAGTGTATTTAATGGGATTTACTGCTCAGTGCATTTAATGGCTTCTTGTTCCCAAACTGGACAACTTTCATGGCTGAATATCCTACCTAGGAGTTACAGGGGTTGGGGGAAAAGGTGCTTTTAGTTTGAAAAAATATATGAAAGAATGGCTGGAAAATTACAGAGAGGGAAAATTCTATGGAAAGCAGAGCACAACCAGTATGGGGCCAGGCTGGAAAGTGGGGAACAAAGCCACAGGGCTGGGAGGATGAAGGTGGCCAGTGCTTTAGTGGCCACAGGAAGGACAGACTCACAAAAAAGAAAAGGCTTGGGCTGCAGAAGAGAGGAATGCTAGCCTGAAAACACAGAGTGCAGCACCACACTGCACCAAAACGCTGGAATTAACATCAAAGCAGTCCTGGAGCAAATGAGATTACGGTATGCATGTTAATGAGGCAGCAGCACTAATCAGCCAGGATGCCTCGCTGGGAGGGCTGCAGTGCCAACTTGTGATTTTTGTTGTCAGGCTGGACCCAGCTTCCATTTGGAGTGAAGATTTTGTTTGGTTTTAAAAGCATCAGTATTTTTGTGGGGTTTCAGGCAATCTCAGATTTGATTTGATTTCTTCAAGTAGATGTCTGGCCCTTCAGGGTACAGAGAAGAACTTGGAAATGGGATTGAAGTGGTCCCCAGGGCCAAACTGAAAACCACTCCAAAGCCAAGGAGCAGATGAAAGTTGCCCAAAATGCATTTTACTCTGTTTTAAAACATCATTATTTTTAAGCCAATCTCACCAGTTTGCAGGGCTGAGTGCACAGCTTTGCACACAAAAGGCAGTGTATTTTTGTGCCAAGCTTTCCTGAGGAACTCAAAGCCACTCAAGATGTGAGGGGTCCAGTTCTGCTCACATTTGCAGTGGGTTTTTTCCCAGTGCCACGAGCTGATGTTACAGTTATACTTCCCCATCAAGCTCCAAAACCGGAGCTTTTTAATGTTAAGAGCCCTCAAAAAAGCACTTGCTTGGGAGATGTGTGGCTTCAGGCAAAAAGCTGTAAAAGGGGCAGCCCCTCACAAGGGAGGCTTAGCTGGGATGGGGGAAAGGATGGCAGGAAGGTGAGGGTAAGGAGGGAATCCTGAGGAAGGAAGGTAAGAATTGAGATAAGGAAAGGCAGAAAAGCTCCTCACAAGCATTAAAAGGGCAGGACCCACAGCAGAGGACAGGCATGAGCCTCTCTCTGCTTGAAACCCGGGGTGCTCCCTGAGGCCAGGGAACATATTCATCTTGGCCAGGGAAGCTTTGGAGCAGGGTCAGGAAAAGGGAAGCCCTTCTGGGGATTTTCATCTGTCTCTGTGGCAAAATAACCCCTTGGGAGCCAGAGGAACGTGCAGAAACAGCCACCCCAGGGTATGGGGTTGCTGCAGTGTGCTGCAAAGGTACAAACTGCTCCAAGGATCACCCCAGCCTTCAAGGTCCATCTCAAGCCCTTTTTATGGAAAATGCCATTCTGATAAACTCCTTCTACAAGGAAACCACTCTTGTTTTGATCTGTTTTTCAAACAGCCTTTCTTCTTGATTGGAGAAATTGGCTTAAATGAGTCTCTCCCTTTTCCTAAGCAAGGCTGCAATTCACTTCTGCTTCCTTCTCTTTTCACTGATAATCTCATTTGCTGAAATTGTGAATAAAACAGAATTTGAGACATTTGAGTGTTTACAGAGCAGAACAACATGTTTTATGTCTGAGTTTGCCACGCAAACATGTCTCTTCTGCAGGTGTCTCTGAGCAAGGCACAACGGGGGTTGCCAGAAGAGCTGATCTTCAGTTCCCAGCTCTTGTCCAGCCCTGAGAAAATGTTTATTTTTGCTTGCTGGAGAGCAATGATGTGGCTCAGCTCACAAAAGCTTTCCTGCCTCACTGCAGAGGTGCTGGAGGAACGGGGTCCCAGAGCTGCCAGTGCACAGAACTGGGCAGAGCTGTGGAGGAACGGGGGAATAACCAAAGGGGCCTGGGAAGGTGCAGATGTACCTCCCTTCTGCCACACATTTCCATGGCTGGGAAAAGAAGCTGTTCAGTAGTGCTTTCCATGCCAGGGAGATCATTAGCAAATTAATCATTTACTAATTAAACGGCATGATACCCATGTAAAGGGAGTGTGATTACCCTCTTCTATAAGTCAGGAAACTAAATGTCATTTCTGATTTTAGACCAAATTCGCCCTTCTGGCAACCAGTTTTGCTCCATGGCTGATGAAGGTTCTTTAGAGCACCCACTCCTGCACCCTGATGTGCAGCTTGTCAGGACCATCACGGCCTGCTGGCTTTCCCAGGCTCCTGTTGGAAGCTGCTGGAGGCTTGGCTGGTTTCATTCCATGGCCTTTTTTGCAGTGTGGGTGCTGGAGGGTGAGAGCATCCAAGCAGGAAATGGGGCTGCATCCTTGCTGGGCATCCTAAAGGCTTGCTGGGTGCATGCACACCCTTCACCACCCCTCCAGATGAAGATAAAAATCATCCAGAGCCAGGAGAAGTGACCATAATGAGACCCAAAGTCTGATTTGCTTCTTTTCACTCTTTTGATTTTATTTGGATCATGTATGTGAAATTAACCCCCTGCTTCATCCAAAATGAGAGCCCCTGACAACAGGCTTGATCTGCAACATATGAGTATACATTTATATTAAAAAGTGAAAAGGAGTGAAATTGGGCAGGCAGAACAATGGCAGCACTGTTCATGAAGCCCATGGAAGTGCCTTTCTCATTGTGTATTGGAAGCAAGTTTGGAAAGCAGAAAGAAAATTTATAATTTAAATACCAAATTATTGCATTGCAGGGGTGTTTGTCCTTGCTGAGATCTCTCATGCCATCCTTACCACACTGCAGAAACTCCCCAGAAATAAAGCCAGCATTTTCCTGCTCTGTTCACAATCTGGAGGGCTCCAGCTCTCAGCGCTGACACAGCGCGGCAGCCCGAGCCCCGCGCACCTCCACAGAGCTGTCACAGGTATTTACTTTTGCTAAGTGCAGCTCATTATTATTGCCTCCCCTGGAGCTGTAGTGCAATGGAAACTCATTCCCCACGGCCTTGCCCAATAACTTTTGGAACAATATATTTTGCAGTTTTCTTTACTTTGAGTCCGGTTTCCTCCACTCAATCAATTGCGGGTGTCACGCAGTGAAGCGTCCTGCCTGCCTCAGAGAGAAAAGCTGGACTTTGCAGGGTGGATGTTTGCTTTGTGTTGTATACACAGAATAAAAATTAATTCAGGAGCAGCTAGGGGAGGGAAAAAAAAAAATCCCACTGAGATTAGGAGCACGGAGATATAATGGTCTGAAAACGAAAGCCTTGCTGACTCCAGGAAAGTAAGCAACATCTGAGGCAGCTCGTTTCCCCATCATAACTCAATACAAATAAAGAGAAGAAAGTGGATGGAAATGGAGTAAATTATTTCACTGCCTAGAGCGACAGATGAGCAAAAACAACCAGGCTGGCTTCTCCAGGCTTTCAACACTTTTGCATGCCTTGAAAGACACCATATTCACCACCTGCTACTGAACTCCATGGTGGCTGGACATCCAAAGGTTACAGTAGCTGGGCATCCCAGTATGGTTTCCCAGCTTGTTTTCCTCAGCAGGGAAATCCCTACCTTTGTAGGGCACAGGGGTGATGTCCAAGAGCCTCCTCATCCATTCACTGCCCCTGGGAAAATGAGGAAGCATTATCTTTTGGGCACAGAAGCAAAATGCAGTTTGTGTTGCTTGTAAGGGATTGGATTTGGGCTGTTGTTCCTTCCAGAGACTCCTGCCCACTGCCCAGTGCCTGTGCACACCCTGAAAGCCCCATTTTCCTAAGTCATAGCACATCTCTAATGCAAACACAAAGTGAAAGGATGCCGGAAAGCCACTGGCCTTTATGGTTTATTAAGCTCCTTGTGCAGGCATAAATTCAGACTTTGATTTTTTTTAGAATAGACCATGTCACCTCTGTGTCACACCTCACAAGCCACCCCTCCTGTAAAGGGAAGAGAGAAGCACAGGGGGAATCTCACTTTTGTTACTGAAAGATTCTGAAATTCTATTTTTTTTTTTTTTTTTGAAGAATAACAGTCAGATTTCTAAACAGCTCTTTATTAAACCGTCCAAACAAATCATCTGCACTGGAGGATGTAAGGGCTGACACCAGACAAAACCATCAGATTGCTCTGAGAAAATGCACTGGCTTGTCTTGACAATTTAGGACTCTGTGGATTACCCTGTTCATATTTGCTGTTGATTTTAAGACTGAAATTTTCAGTATGAAAACAGACATGTCCAAGAAAGCATTGCTCAGCTTAAACTTAAAAGGACAGAGATGCAAGATTACAGCAGAGAGATGCAGCTCCTGGCTCCCAGCCCTTTCTTAGGAACCAGCTTTCACTTTGCCTTGGGCTTTTGGTCTATCAGCATCTAATGAAAGATGACAGTGCAGGCTCCCTTAGGGGCTAACGTGGGCAATTTCAGCTCTGGCATTTTAATTTATCTGTAACCAGCAGTTTTCAAAAGGGTAGAGCTAAAAAAGAACTTGGCTTGGTCACACACACACACAGACCAAAAAAAAGGGGGAGTTGTGACATAAAATGCATGAGGAGGTTTGCTTGGATTTAACTCCTTGGGCTCCTGCAAGGCAGGCACTGGAGCCTGGAGCCACGGCCGTGTCCCTTGGCTCTGTGGCTGCTTGCTGTTAACCCTATCCAGCAGGAAAGAGCTTTTCCTCCAGGTGGAGAGAGCTCCTCCATGCTTTATGGCTGTTGGTTTTAGTGCCGGCCACATCCACTATACTCCTGACAGTTAAGGTCTCGACTTTTCCCGTTTATTAATCCCCACAGTTGCATTCAGGCGCTATAATGACAAAAGGTTAGCTTAGGATCAGTAGCAGCCATAAATCCCGAATTAAAGGCAGTGGGTTGGTTTGCAGGTCACCCCGCGGTGCCTGGGCGCTGCTGCGGGGCTCGGAGCCTGCCGTGGGCATGAGCGCTCACATTCACCCTGTGAGTGCAGGCAGAGAGAGGGAGAGGAGCTCAGCCCCCAGCCTGCTCTTCCCATGGCATTTTCCTGCCGTGTTCCCTGCCATCCCACGGTCCTGGCTGTGCAGAGCCGAGGGTGATGGTGGCAAGCTCGGTGCTGACACAGCCGTGGCTGCAGAGCGGCTGCTGAGTGCGCCTGGCACCGCTTCACATCCGACCCTCATCAGGAGCTTTTGACTCCACCATTTATTTGTTCCCTGGCATGTTCCACACGCCCTCCAGGCACCTGGCGAACCTCCGGGCACCCGGGACCATCAGCGAGCTCTTGAAGGATGGATCCAACCCAGCCCCTGCCTGCCCTGCGCTGGGACTGCGAAAAAAAAAAAAAAAACTTCAGCCGGGATCAAAGGGGTTAAATCTTTTATTTATTTAATTATTTACTTTACTTCTTTCCAGGGAAGAATTTCACTTTGCCTTTTTTTTTTTTCTTCTTTTTTATTTTTTTCCCCCCCTCTGCCTCCAGAGGACCGGGCGATTCCAGGCACAGCTCTAGCAGATGGTTTTGGTGGTGGAAAGCACGAGGGGATCGCTCCCAGGAGCTGCTCAGGCAGTTAAGTCAAAAATGAACTGATGCATGCAGCGAGCTACAGCCCCAGCCTGGACAGCTCCCAGCGCTCCCCTCTGCACAGGCAGCCTGGCTGGCCTCGATTATACACTCAGCTTTCTCTGTGCCCCATCCAAAATCTGCTGGAATTGGGGAGCAGCCCTTTCCTGAGCTCCCTGAGGCAGCTGGAGACAGAGCAAACAGCGTGTGAACCCCAGTTCAGCCGCCCCTCTGTGATCCTGCCCTCTGCAGCATCGCCCTCGTGTCCCAGCACACGCTGGGCAATGCACACCTGATCATGCCAGACAACAGGAGATTATTTTTTTTTAATGTTTACATATTCTAATGTAAAACCTTCACCTTACGCCCATGGCAAATATTGCCAAAGTTGTGGAGTCGGAAAAGCAAATCCATATTTTGTCAATATTAGCCCGATAAATAAAATTTGATGATTGAACGCATTCTGCTCTTAACAAATGACAATTAATTTTTGATACGTGAGAATTTGCTTTCTTAACAACATTTCCCTTGTTTTAGTGAGATAATCTAGAGCTGTATTAGGAAATACAAACATTTTTCAGAAGAACTATACATAATTTATAGAGAAGCAGATCTGAATTAGCTCTAGCATTGCCCTGAGCTTTCCTACAGTCCATAGGTCTGGATCTCAGCTGTGCTCATGGATCTGCTGCCTCTCTCTGATGAAGGCCTCTCCCAGAAACAGTTAAACACAAGAAACCAGAAATGATCCATAAATTAGTTTTGGCTATAGGTTCAAAATCGTAAGTTATGGCCTATTGACCTCGTACTCTGAGGGGAAATCAGAGGCATTTTTCTAAAGAGCACTGGAGGAAGGGAGGTTTAATATATGGCACAGCAGAGCCCTGCTGCAAATAAATACAGCACTGCATAATTGCAGGGAAAATCAATAAGTCCTGTGGTGGTTAAAATAAAGATATGCATATGGAGGGTCTGGGTTTGTGTGTGTGAATGGTTGCTTCCCCAGAAGCAGAAGATGATTTTTTTCCTGCATGAAAGCTTCTAAAAACAACAAAGGCAACCGCTCTTGTGCTGCCCCTTTTGCAAGGAGCAAGTTTCAGCTATTGTTTCCCTTGGAGCAGCTCTGTGGAGTCATCATTATTACCATAATTAATAAGTGCAGTTTGCTCATTTGAAAAATTCCGGCAACATTTGCCGCTCAGGCATCGCGTCAGCGCGAGACACAAAAAATCGCTGTGACAACTGTTCTGCAAGTTCAGGTTTTATTGACGAGCACCACAAAGAGATGAAGCCCAGAGCAAGTCCCTTTTCACTTTAATATTTAAACCTCTTTTAAGAGGACGTCAATATTAACTCCCGTAATTGATGCTGACAGGTGACTGCCTGGCCATAAAAAAGGCAAGTGATAGAATTAAAAAAAAACCTTAATAAAAACAACCAGGACTTGCTGGTCAGTGCAGTGGAGGACACTGGGATGAAGGGATGAGGTCTCCTGAATCCCTGATGTGTCAAAGGGCACCTGGTGATTCACCCAGGAATGGATGGGACCCTTTGGGCCCAGCTGATTTTCTTCCCCCAGGTAAATCCCTGGATCTCGTGGATGAGAAACCCATCCTTGCTCAGCCTCCAGACCAGCCAATGCTTTTAATAAATAAATACCAATTGTAACTAGTTAACCTCAGGATTTCCAGCATTAAAGAGATTTCCCACAGGAGCCAGAGAGCACTAGAGAAATGGATAAATGCAAAGTTCATGGGGAAGAGGACACAGCCCTTTGCAAATCCCAGCATGAGGGGGAAATACCCAGAAAGTGCTATGAGACAGGCTCCAAAAACAGTTATTTACTGGACATAGCTTCCTGGTTTTCATTGGTCTTATTCTTAGAAATGAGTGCATTTTTTTCTGTTTAAAAATTGGGTTAAAAGTAGTTAGAATTTGGAACAACATGAAGCCAAATTTTAACATAAAGTGCTTGATGACCTGAGTATTGCTATTGTCTTTGCTCCATGAGCAATCCAGCAAAGGAATGACACAGTAGATCAATCTCTTCATTTATTTAAATGGAGATACAATTTTGCTGGCTTTGAGTTCTACTGATATGCAGATCACAGCATAAATCCAAAACTAGAGTGAAAATGTTTTTATTAAAGCTGATAAAAGTATTTTGAATTTTGACTTTTTCTTAGCTTTTTGAAATTGAAGGGAGGGAAAGCACTAAAATATCTTGTACACGTTAAAAACCTTCACTGCAGGGAAAACTATTTCATTAATGGAAAGTGGGGATATCTAAAATGAGAGGTTTAATAAAAAAAATCTTGGTGACAATATTGGCTGCATAGACAGAAACTTTTCTAAATAAACCAAAGGCACTCCAGTTAAGATGTTTTAGGTACTTCCACTCTCACATTCATCCTTAACCCAAAACCAGTAAAATTCCTTCCCAGTGCCCCTCTCCCAGCAAACAGCTCCTGCTCCACAGATATTTAACTGGGCTATCCCAGCCAGCCCTTTTCTTTATATCCTTCATGTTCTCTGTGCTTTGGGGTTCTCCAGGCAGCTTTTCCTGCTTGCAGAGGAAGAAGCACAGCAGAAGATTTGGGACTAAAGAGACAATAAAATGTCCCAACCGCTGTCGTGCAGCAGAGAACAGAGCATGGATTTGGTGCTAGCAGCAGAAAACAGGAGAGCTTTGTAGCAATTAAAGCTGAGCAAAACCCACCAAATGCTGGGGAAAATATAGTGGGGGGAAATCATTGTGGTGTTACGAGTCTAAAACCGAAAATCAATATTCTTATTGTTCCCTGCAAGAGCCTCACAAGAAGGGAAGAGCTGTGCCCAAGACTCTGGCTGGCTGCAAAATAAAAGATTAGCAGTTAGATCCTTATCAAAAATGGGACTGGGAAGCTTTTGTTTAAAAGGCCCACTTGAACCAAAGCTCTCCTGGCTGATTGCTGCTGTTAGGATTTGAAATTGCTACTATTGTATATATATATAGTATTTAAAAGAGAGATGACCACTGACATGAGCTAGCTGGCAGCAAATAAGGGTGCTTTAAATAATCATATTAATTTCTACAACAAGTGATCCTAAAAGCTGTATTTGTGTGCAGATATATATGTGTGTGTGTGCACACGTGTGTTAGCAGGTTTCATGCCAAGGAAAGTGGCTGCTGGTGAAAATTTGGTGAAAATGCCTCAGCTGCCTTTTAGAGTTTTGGTTTTTTACCTTCCTGGCATCACAAATAAAATTTCCACTGTACTGTACACTGCTGCTCTGTACAGTAATGCCTTTGTTACCACTATGGCTCTTACTTAAGCATCTAACTACAGTAATTGTTTGATACATTAACTATACTCCCTGATGGTTGCCCTATTATCTCTTTTTCTTTTTTTTTTTCAAAATGGTGCTTGCAGATATTAGCAGCTTGATTACTCATTTTATTAACAATTTCAACACTGTGTCAGGGTTGATTTAGGAAGTGGGGTGGTGTTGCTGGTGACAGTGGGGTTGAGTTTCTGCGGTGCTTTGGTGCTTCACAGCAGCTCCAAAGCCTCAAGGAGATTCAGATTCAATCCGAGTTTCAGGTTGACAATCCATAGGACGGAGACTCTTGGCTGCAGAGAAGTATCTGCATTCAGCTGCCATCAGGACCAACACTGGGCAGAAGTGAGTTGTGAAAAACAGACATGGAAATGATGGATTAGGAAAGGGAGAGGGATGCACCGAATCACTGTGCGGCAGCGCCATGGCTCCTGCAAGCACCGTGTGTGGGTGAGCGTGCACGGGCAACAGCAAGGGAGCTCAGCAAGGCAGCACCAACTAGCACCGTGTGTGGGTGAGCGTGCACGGGCAACAGCAAGGGAGCTCAGCAAGGCAGCACCAACTCTGAGATGTCTCTGCACCAGTGCCTTTTAGACATGAGCCATTTCCAGAGGGAAGTGGAAGGGATCAGGCAGGGCCAGGCGAGGTTTCTGCAGCACAAAGCGCTCCCCTGCCTTTGCGCATGCGTCACTTCTGTCATCAAAAGGAAAATCAGAGTCTGATGCCAGTTATTAAATATCTTCATTATAAGGGCATTCCTTCCAGCTGACTTTCAATTTTGTTGTATCTAGGGGCTCTGTGTTAATAACTGCGTGCTCAGGACAAGTGTTCTTAAAAAACACTGACTATTGAAATCCTTATAAATAATACTCAGCTTCCTGCTCCTGATTGATAGATATATTGTACAGCCGAGCCACCATAAAGGCAATAAATACATGTACTGTTAAGGGTCATGAGTCTCAAAATTAAATCGAATGCAGAAATTGAGTCTTGACAGAATCTGAAGGGATAATGTCTTAGCTTCTCCAATTATGCAGTTCAACATTTGGATAAATCATATGAAAGTAAGTATTTAGCCCCATTTTTCATAATCACTATTAATGAGAACAAAATGGGATCTGAGGGCAGAGGGAGAGAGTTCTGACAAGATAAATAGCATATGGGGTGTGTTGTCAGCCACAGAAAATCAAGGCTGTTTAAACCCCCTAAACAGCAGGAAAGAAAAATGCAGGAAAAAAAAAAAAATAGGAAGAATAGTGGTCATGTGTTATTATCAGCGACAGTCTCTGTGTCAGGACTTTGGAGATCTGCCTTCTCAAACAGCACTTGGGGCTCAGTACTATCATCTAGAGCTCCCCAGGATGGTGTGAATGACTGATATCCAGAGCACACCATTTAAATATCGCCTGTTTGCATTCTGCAAGCAGCATTTAAAACACAGCTAAAAAAATTCCTTAAAAACCCCACGGATTTTGCCCCCTGACTGGTCCCTGTGGGTGCAGGACAGGTGGCTGTGCTCACCTTCAGTAGCTGCCTCTTTGTGTCAGGGCAATAAAACCAGGAGAAATAGCTTTGCTTGCACAGGGTTTTCTCCAGCTTTCATGCCAGGACACGCACAGGATGTGCAGGGCTTAAAGCAAGGAGGGAAAGGTATAAATCCCATAGTCATTTTCTATCATCTTGTCTGTCTTTCCTGCTTTTCAAGTTGAAATCACTTTAAGCATCTGCGGCAAAATTATTCTTAGAGAGTCTCTCATTAAATTAGATGTCTCTGAATTGAATTCATTTCCACTCCATTTTGTCAGCTGCTAACACAGCAAGAGCCAGATCCTGCTCAAATTGTCTTTGAGGTTTGGTACCTCTTTTTTTGGGGGGGGAGAGGTTGGGGTTTCACTGTTGTGCTGAGTTTTTTTCCACCCTGAATTTCTGCCCTGCATTTTGGATTCTTAAGGAACATCCATTGCTCTTGCTCAGATGCTGCCAGGGGCTGAACCCTGATGTTACAAATCTTAATGACTCACTAGGAACCAGATTATATCCAAATATTGCTACAATCCAAAGCACAAGGCCACCTTTTGTCACCAAATTAGAGCTACAATATCCCCACGAAAGTCCCCAGCAGTCTGTGCTCTGAGCCACACATCCGCATTCTGTGCTGCTCCAAAAATGAGCATTATGCTCTAAAGCTCTGCTTTCAGCCATAAATATCCCAGCAATCCAGGGGCAAAGGGACTGTTTCGATATCTCATGCAACGTTAGCAGCTCACAGATTAAGCACGTGGGGCCTGGGGGATTATCTCCTTGAATCAATAGAAAGCAGGGAAGCAAACAAACAGCTGGCCGGGTTCCCCAAAATAAAAGCGTTTGATTGTGGCAAGCTTCAAAGCAACTGGTTGACACGAAGTGGGTTGGGTGCCCTCCCCTGCTGTGCCCGAGGAGCAGAGGGTAGCAGGGAAATAAATAAACACCTAAAAATTACTGCTTACTCCTCCCCCCACCCGACAAACCACCTCCCAAAGAAAAGCAGGGAAGCAAGGAAACGCGCCCCAGAACATATGGCAGAATCAAGCGCAGGATCCCCGTAGGTTTGGGTTGTACAAGTGAATATTAATCTGGGGGGGATACTGGGGGCTGAGATCAAAAGAGCTGCTCCCGTTTCTATAGGGAAAAGGAGCGCTTTGATGTCACGGCGTCTTCCCTGCGCCACCTAATGAACTGAAATTGTGACACAGTGACATCGTGCAAGGTTTGAAAGCACTTAGCACAATGACACGTCTTTGGGGCTTGCTGCTCTCTTTTTCCAGCAGCCTCCTGTGCCAGGGGGAAGGGTTCTGCCGCTGAGGGTGGAATGGAGGTGGAGGAGGCAGAGGGGCACTGGGGAGTGAGAGGGGAGCGCTCCCCCTGGGCTGCACACGGGCAGAGTGAACGGGACTCACTCGTGGCTGAGAAGGAGGGATGGGGTAGGGATGCAAACACAGGGAAGCAGCTCGGCAGGGTGTGCACAAGGCAGAGGGTGAGGGAGCCCAAAGCCCCCCACCATCCAAGGCTGGTAGGAGCAGAGTCATCCTCACCCCACACTTTGTGCCCACAGCACCCAGCTAGAGCCACAGCACCCTCGGAGGATTATGGACATGGAAAGAGCACCAGGAAAATGCAGAGTCAGAGGAAGGATGAGCTCTTTGCCTGGGTCCCACAGAGGCAGAACCTCCTCTTGTTCATGTCAGGCCAAGAAAATACCCAGCAGTTAGAAAAGCCAATCCTACACAGGCTTTCAGCCTGGGCTTGGTCAAACAAAGGCCCTGAATATTTCACCAAGGCTCCCAGAGAAAACCACTAGAACATAACCCTGTGCCCCCATCCCAAGGAGGGCAGGGGAGAGCAGGGATTACCCTGCATAGGATGGGCACAGCTGCCTAAACCCCCTTTCTGGATGTCATGTGCTCCTAGGGAGGAAACGAGAGAGAAGGAAAATCAAATAAATCCTGATAAACTGTGAAACTCTCAGGGCAGGCAGAGAGAGAGGAAGGATGTAAAAGTGGGAAGAAGGGATGGTTTTGCTAAGAAGAATAACTTTGGGTGATTTTGGGTGGATCTAGTCCATTGGGAGGTGGTTGCCCTGCCATTGCTTGTGGAGTGTGGGGTGGTTTGCTGGTTTATTCAGCATCTCTTTGCCCAACCTGTGGCTCCTGGCAAGGACACAGATCCCAGTAGACCCTGGGCAACACCACCAGTCAGGGCTGCACACAGCACTCAGCCATCACGGGGTTAAATCCAGTTAATCCCAGGGATTTACTCCAGATTAACTCGGGGGAATTGAGAGCAGCATTTGGCCCTGAGTAAAAGGGTCGGGCCAGGATTTCAAGTGCAGAGGAAACCCAACAGCATCACCTGCCCAGGCAGCCACAGAGCTGGGTGAGAGAGCTGCTGAGGCAAGTTAGGAAATGTAATAGAGCAAGAGAGAGCTGCTGAACCAGGCAGGGAAATGAAACTTTATTCAATCATCTGCTTTACTTATTTCATAGCAAGGAAATCCATCTATTCCTTGGACTTGTTTGTGCTGTGAAAGTGCTGTGCTGCCACGATGCAAAGAAATGGTTAGAGAGAATCAAAAGGGTGATGCTGAGCTGCAACCTGCCTTAAAATGCTACACCCACACAGGGAGAATAAAACCAGGAATTAGGGAAAAGAGCTCCATGGCTTTTCTGAAGCCAAAGTGTGGTGTGATCACTTCCCCAAAACACTGGGATTAGGAAGGCATTAATGGGAGCGACAACTTGATGGGTTTTAGCAAAGCATCATGACACTGTGACACCACCTTCCCAAAAATACCATATTTGGGTGTGTGCACATGGAAATCTGTGTACAGACACACACAGGCACAGCAGGGAAGCCTGTAAGGACTCAGGGTGTCATTGGAATGGTGTGAACACAGCACTGAGCTGTTCCAGGGAGGGGGACAGAAATGCACCTGCATGATTTCATCACCTCAGATACTCAGAGGAGTTTGCAATAGGGCTCAGGCACCCCAAGACCCCCCTGAATCAGGGAAGAAAGGCAGGATGGCTCCCAGCACACATCCACTCCTGTGGGAAATAGGTTCTGGAGCAAGGGAAAGGATCAATCATATGGAGCTTCTTTTATAGGAAAAACTGCACAGAATAGACTGGGGCCAGATGCTGCATGTAGAAATATTAAATAATAATTATTATGATAATAATAACAACAATGATAATACAGTGGGGAAAGGCTCATCTTGAGCAAATTATTGCAGCTTTAGTGTAGCCTTGGGGTCGTGGTGCTGTGGTGACCAGGACAGGGTGTCAGCATCCCAAGGGCCACCCATCACCCTCTGGCACCTGTGGGGGGAAAGCACCAAGATGGGAAGTGATAAATAACCTGTGTCTCATGGAGGGATGTTTCAGGGTGTGAATTAGAGCCTCACCAGCCTCCAGCAAGATGCCCCTTCTACAGCATGGCAGTTCTGATCTAGGACAGCTTTCTCTTCAGAAATGCCATTCCCCAAATCCCACTCAGACTCAGCTAAACTGCATTTCTTTTTTTCTTTTTTTCTTTTTTTTTCCCCAAATCATCCCTATGCAGATTCCACCCTCTCCACTGGTTAACTCCTGCAGCACCAGCACACACTGAATGACTTTAAGGGCTTTGGGAGTTTTTTGGTCGTGGGAATCCTAAAATTTTGAGACTTGACACAGCACCTTAGTGACCTATCCAGCAATTTGATTTTTAAAATTGCACAGAGGTCTGGGTGTCTTATCAGCCATTTTCCTCATCTTTTTGATACCACAAGACTTCTTTGCATTAAAAAAGTGCTGTTTGTAGAGCATTAAGGTGTTGTACCAGTCTGCATTAAGAATGTAGATGTTTACTGCAATTTCCCTTAGCTCATAGCTGTATTTCACTAATAAAGTGTGAGTTAACCAAAATCCAATTTACCCAGGAATATCTTTGAGTAACTCTCAGTAATTTTATATTTGATTTGTACTGACAGCAGATGTGGCCATTCCCTTAGCTGGGCAGAGGGACAAAGCAGGACACTAATCTTTCTGTGAGCTTCCCATGATGAATACGTCTGTTCCTAAATCAAGGCAGTGGTGCTTGAACTAAAAGTTCGAAATCAGGATGGAAGAGGAAGCTCAGAAACTATGAGAAGCAAGCTGCATGATCCGATCCTGCCAAGTCAGTGACTCAGGATGGTTTTAGGAATCTTGAACGTGATTTAGGCATCCTGCTAGAGATATGAGTCCTGAATGGGAATCCTGTTCACAACCCATGTTTTGGTGCATGGATAACACAGGAAAATGCATCAGCCAACCCCAAATGATCCTTCCACTGCTATGACCAGAGCACACAAAGACACGAGGCTGATCCTGATGTGGGACAGAGCAACCCCCTGCCCTGGCATGGCACAAGTGGGATGTGGCTGCAAATGGAGCTGGCAGGAGCCGGCAGGGCGAATCCTGAGCAGGGCAGCTGGGACAGGATGCTGGGTGCTGGGAAGGAGAACATCTCTGGCACTGAACAGGGTGTGCTGCACCCTGCCCACACCCATCCCATCCCATCCCATTCCTATCCTGCATCC
>NC_031788.1:9117323-9150625 GCF_001522545.3 Parus major
CGCCGCCGGGGCTGGAGCACAGCCGCCGGGGCAGTCCCGAGCGAGCAGCGCCGTGGAGAGCGGGCAGCGCCATCCTGGTCCCCGGTCCGGCTCCGCGTTACTCGGGAAGCGGCCGGGGCGCGGAGCACATTCCCATTCTGTGTCGGGTATTACCTTAGCACCGGGCCGGGCCGGGGGCATTGCCGGCAGGCGTGGAAATATCCCCGCTTCCGAACATCCCCTCTTCCAAACATGCCCCGCTTCCAAATATCCCCACTCCCAGCATCACCGCCTCCAAATATCCCTGCTTCCAAATGCCATCACCGCTCCCACGTGCTCTACTCGCAGCTGCTGCTCCCCCCCTTCCCCCGTGCGGTTTTTCCAAGCCCCCCAAAAGACCAGCCTGGTGTTCCCCGTGCTGCCGTGTCCTGGCGCACAGGGCGCGTTGGGAGCGCGCTGGGAACCGGCCCGTGGGCTCCGGCGAGCGCTGGCCCGTGCCCTCGCCCAGAGCGGGGTGCCCGCAGCCGGCAGCCCCCGCTCCGTGCTGCCTGATTAGGATTCGGTCCGCATGCAGGCGGAGCAGGGCTGAGCGTCCCGGCGAGCGCCCGCCCCGAATTGCAGCCCGTGGCTGCGCTGCTGCGGCCATCTGGACGGGGAACAACGGGCCGGCACTGCCAGCATCTCTCCGCCAGCACAGGAGGGGGACGCAGAAAAACAGGGAAGAAGGAAGGAGAGTGGGATGTGCGGGATGGGAGCGGTGGTCCCAGTGAGGCCACAGCCCCGTGCTGCAGCTCCCGACCCCCCCAATTGTAGGTTCCTGCCCAGAGAAGGTTCCCTGCTCCAGTCTCTCAGTGTACAGAAGCATTACAGTTTGTGAGGATTCCCCCCCCCCTCCATAAATTAGTATCTTCCAGCTGTTTCCTTCCACATAAAATCTCTTCTATTTCTTCTCTTATTGCTTTATATAAACAAACATGAGAGCGGCTCGTTCTAAATAAAGTTATTTGTCTAAGTAAATTAATATATCATATTCTCTCCTGAAATATAGAGAGCTATTTGTCTCCAGAGAAATCATGTTGAGTGACATAGTATAAGTTCTAAATAAAGTTATTTGTCTAAGTAAATTAATATATCATATTCTCTCCTGAAATATAGAGAGCTATTTGTCTCCAGAGAAATCATGTTGAGTGACATAGTATAACCCTATTCATTTGCATATGCAGATATGTCTAATTATTCAGCTTGCAATTAAAGGCTTGTGTGTCAGCAAATGAGACTAATTAGAATCATAGAATCATGGAATCGTTTAGGTTGGAAAAGCCCTCTTAGATCATCGAGTCCAACCGTTCCCCCATCCCTGCCAAGGCCACCACTAAAACACGTCCCCAAGTGCCACATCCACAGGGTTTTTAAACCCCCCAGGGATGGGGACTCCACCACTGCCCTGGGCAGCCTTTGTCAGTGCCAGACCACCCTGCCAGTGAAGAAATTTTCCTCAATAACCGATCTAAACCGACCCTGGTGCAACTTGAGGCCTTTTCCTCTTGTCCTGTTGTTTCTTACCTGGAAAAGAGACCGTCCCCCACCTGGCTACCACCGCCTTGCAGGCAGCTGTAGATACCAAAAAGTCTGACATTACAAGCAAGAGGATGGGTAGCATGAAAGGAATGGTTGAATGATGCCCTGTCCCCAGGATTTCCAGTTGCCCTGTCCCAGTTTCTCAGTTGCCTGAAGGAAGGCAGCGAGGCACCTTCCACACGCATCAGCCTCACTTTTCCACTGTGCAGAATGATTGAATGAGGTGTCACATCTCCACAGCGTGGCACGGGGCCCAGCACCACATCAGCCCTGCAGGATCTGTGCCCCTCCCTCTCATAATTGTTACTCATCCTGCTCAAAATCAGGAGATAAGGAGAAATCCTGGAAGAGTTTGAATTAGAAACAAAACTATTTGTATCTGGAAGCTGCTGAAACAAGACTTTCTGGCTTTTTCTTCAAAAATTCTGGCTAGATTTGTTAGATTATAGTTGGGAAGCAATCCTCAAGTTGTTCACCACATTGTTATTCACAGAATGATAAGAATAACATTTATCATGGTCAGTCAGGGAATTGTTTTCACAGTATGCATTTTTCAAAACAAAGTAAATGCACTTTCAGGTAACAAGTTCATTTTCAAAACTGTTCGTTTTGGTGGAGCCACAGACAATTTTTCATAGGTATAATGCAGAGTTAAATGAAGAAATTATATTTAAGAAAAGTAAAAATTATCACATTTTGATAATTTTCAAACCCATACTTAGGTGGACATGTCAGCCAGGTTTCACAATACAGGAACACAAACTGCACATCTCTCATTTCTATTTCTGATTACTACCTTCCAATAAGAGGACTTATTGTCTGGATGAGCCTTGTTTTAGTTTGAAAATAAAATGGTGTTTAAAATGAAAGAAAGGGAAATGAAAGTATCATCAATGCAACACTGTGGCTTGTTCTGTTGTTTTTCTTTCAGTGGAAGGAAAAGGAGAAGAAAGAAAATTAATTTCTAGTTAATCCAAATAGCCTGGGAATTGTTATATTTATCTGTTGGGTGAAGAGAAAAACAGTGAATGGAAAAAATATCTCTCTCCAGAACCACCTTTCTGAAAACATGTTTTATAATCATCATTCTGCCTTTTCTATCTGTTCTGACATTTCAAAGGTGAAAAAGCACCAGCATAAAATTGTAGGAGCACTTTATGGCTCCACAGATCTGGGTGTGAGAAGTCAGGGTCTTCAGCTTTCCAAGGGATCCGAGATCACTCTTAGAACCCAAATAAGAGTTTGTCCTGACTTAGGGAAAATTTGGGAGGAAACTTTCAAATGGGTTTCTCTAGAAAGCAGATTCAGGTGGCTCCTCCCCCAGCTGGTTTGGGAAAAGATTTCCTTGGAGAAAAGTGGAAAAAACCTGTTTATTTAACAAGCAAAGTATTCAAAAGCATTAATAATAATAATAATAATATTAAACAGTAAAAGTTCTCACTGTTCAAAGAGATGGCAAATCCAGAGAGCCCTTGTTGTGGGGTGGAGTTTGGCTCTCTCAGTCTCTTGCCAGTCCCTCCTGTGCTGGAAAATGCCCTGTCCCAGGCCCTGGTGGGCCACAGGTGTGAGCTCCTGGGGTTTGTCTGGGTTTTCAGACCAGAGCAGGTTTGAGCAGATCCAAGAAAGGGAAAAGCCACAGTTTGGGGAACTTCTCAGCCTCAGCTATCCAAAACCTAGCTAAAAGCACAGGAGAGCTCAGTCCTGCTGTCTGTCCGTGCTGCAGACAGCGCAGTCCAGAGCAGCATGAGGAGGAGTGAGGGCAGTTTCTGAACACAAACTCTGTGCTTCCATTCCCCCCTTCGCTCTCAGAGCCAGCCTTAAAGGTGCAGAACTTAATCCCCAGCATAAACAGAGATGACAATTGGAGATAGAAGCATCATTAAGTCACCTTAGGACAGAGCTGCTTTTTCACAGAAACTCAAACTCATTTGCTCTTCCCGTGATGCTCATGGCATCTTTCAGAGTCCGGCGGCTCTGGGCACTTGGAATGTCCTCCTTGTTCTGCTCCTGTATTACAATTTAGTGGGATCTCATTCATTACTGAGACTCTTAATGCTTTTACAGCAATATCTGGCCTTTCCCCTGTTTAGCACATCGCCTGTAAACTGAAATGATCAGGCCACAAACAGGGCCGCTGGTCCCAGCCTGGCTCCTGCTGCCTCCTGCACTGTGCACCTGGCTGGATCACAGGGGACTTCAATCATTTTTAGCATCTAGGGATCACTGACAGGAGTAAATAAGTATTATATAACCTTCCCCAAAAAGCATAACAAAATAATATCGGGGAAATGAGGTTAAGTGAAACCATTTCAATAGTGTTATAGGCCTGCTTTCAATCAATGAACGCTGGGAAATTCAATGTCTTCAGAGGCTGTGATTTCATTTCAGCTCCCTCCACTGCTGAACTCCTCTTCACAAAGCAATGAGTTAAAGACTTAGCAGCAGATTCATAATACATCTAAAATGTACTTTTTGTGTTTAATATTCACTGGAATGGTTGACTTTGCTGGGTTTGGTTATCGAGAAGAATAATAGTTTTCAGTTTCATTGAAGCATAAGATATAATTCCATTATCTTTTTTTTTTTTTTTTTTTGATAAAATAATCTGGAAGAAGTGGAGCAAAATGGGAGAAGAAATGATTCTACAGACATTGTTAATTATGTATCCATCATATAAAATAGCAATAATAGCATAATAATTTTTCATTAAATAGAGCACAGGAATATTTGCAATCTCATACTGTCAAGTAAGAAATGGCTTTAAAAAACCCCCACTTATTCTATTTCAATAATGCTAACTAATTTTGGAGCAATTAACACTAAATTTAGGTACCTACTAAGTTGGAATTTGACAATTTGATGATTTGTGCTTTTCTCTTTACACATTAAGCCCAAATTCAGTCCCTTTAACTTCATAGGCTTAAAAGTTAGGCACCTGCTCTAAATTACACACCTGGAGCAGAAATATAGTTCAGGGACAGGGACCTTGGACTTGGGCTTTTCCACCAAGCTGCTCTGTTTTCCAGCCCCCATCTGGCTGCAGAACAATTGCATCACCATATTTTAAATGAATAGAATTGAAAGAGGTGCCACCCTATTCTCCCTGCAGGGAGCATCTGTTGAGCATTGATCTTCATTTCAGGTGGTTCAGGGTGGAAATGAACTGACTCCAAGAAATTGCCAGCATTTCGTCTGGAATGCAAAGCTGCCTGGTAAAATGTTCAAAGAGCAGCATGCTGGAATATTTCCTTTGGTCTGCTTTTCCTGTTTTTGTGGAATACAACAATTTTTGGTAGTGTTCTCAATTATAAAAACTGGCTGATGAACTGGGTAGCTCCGAGGCAGCTCAGCTTTTTTCCTGTGTGAGTTTATCCCACGTGTCTGTCAGGGAATGCCATGCTCCATGCAATGGGAAAATCCCTTTGCAGGCACAGAGGGCTTTCTCATTCAAACAAAACCCAGCAGACTCATCCTGCAAAGCACAGAACAAGGTTTGGTCCTTGCCGAGGTCCAGCCTTAGAAAGGGAAATGATTGCTGCTGGAAAACACGGATCCTTTCATATAAAGAACATGAGAAGAAGGAAAGAAGCTGCTGCTGCTACTGCTGCAGCTTTAAATTAAAATGCTGCATCAGCCAGTCCCTGAGGACTTGATAGAAATCTAATTAGTCAGACAATCTGGCACCAAATGTCCTAATTTCCCCAATCCATGTGGGATTTGTGTATTCTCTTATTCACTGCAGTTCTAAATTTCAACCTGAGCCTTTCTAACCCCTCTCTTTTTTCAGCACAGACATGGGACTCCAGAGAAGGTGATCCCTATCAAAACCTAATTGTTTTTCATAAACCTTTAATTAATTAGACTCAGGCTCATGAAAGACACTTAAAATATTAACAGTTTGTTTAGAGACAAGCACTGGATGAGGACTGCTGCAGCCTCGTATTTCAGTGAGAACCCCACATGTAATTACTGTGGGTGGGCACAGACTCTGTGTGGGGTCCCAAACTGGGGCTGCTCCCCAAAACACACCAGGAGCAGCACAAGGAGCATGGGCTGGAGGATGGAGGCAGCGTGGACCCTCTGCAGCCAAGGGCTAAGGGCAGGAGCAGCCTTGGAGTGGCGGATTTTAAGAAAAGCTCTGGAAAGACACCAGAGTCCCCCCAGGGTGGCTGTAGAGGGCACAGTGAGGACAGCAGGCTTGGGAGGCAATTAACCCTGTCCTGGGGGACCACGAGCTCCTGGAGCAAGGTGCTGAGTGCCTCTGAATCCCCTGGCACCCTTGGAGAGTGAGGATCCTGGCTCACACAAGATTAAGCCATTCGGGAGTAACAGATTTGATTTTTTTTTTCTATTTTTTTTTTCTCCAGAGCGGCTATGACCTGTCATGTCAAAGCTTTTTATTAAAGTCTCTTAATCCCCAGATTATCACCACAATAGTTTCACAGGCCCATTCCAGATAAGGCAGGCCCCATTGTGGAGATGCACATTGGAGGAGTTTTAATCTGCAAATTATTGGCATGCAAGACCATGAGGGGCTGCTTTGCTGTGTTGCCCGTTGCGTCAAGGGGAATTGAATATTTATAAAGACGACTTCAAATGGGCCATGCACTGTATTCCTCCCACATATGTGCAATCCCCATGTGGCAGAGGGGCCCTGCTGAAAGAGAAAAAACCTGCCGTGCCACCACGGCACACACGTGGAAGCCATGCAGGCTGAGTGAAGAGAGGGAGAGCAGGGCCTGGGGGAAGGGGCTGGTCCCCTCCTCCTAGCACCCCATTCCAGCCACAGAGGATGCATGATTTGATTTTAAAGAGAGCAATAATGAAAGTGGAAAGGCAGAGTTGGTGATGGAATCTCCATGTCTTTCTTGAGTACCAGGGGAGGACAGCAGACAGATAAAGTCCCTGATAGGGATCCTTTGCTGACACAAAATATGCCATGTGGAGCGAAGGCTTCTGCTGTATACAAAACTAATTAGCAGTTACCTTCTAGATTAAAGAACAACTCAAGCATCTGTTTCCCTGAGGCGTTTTTAAAAAAAGACCTGGCCCTCTTTAAAGTAGCATGCCAAATTTTAAAATGTCACCTCTTGGGTCTGGGGTCCCAGAGGAAGTGCTGGGGAGCCCAGGAGGGACCATCCCCTCTGCGAGGGGTTCCCAGGCTGTCAGGGAGCTGCAGGGCAAAGCAGCAGATCCTGCTCTTCTCCCTGGAGGTGTTTGTACAAACACCTTGCTGCATCTCACTGTGAGAGGCACCAAACAAAACATTAACACGGAAATTCTGTATAAACAGGAATCAATTGGGAGCATTGCGAGCCTGAGAGGGGTGGGCTCAGTAAAAAGGGGAGCAAAGTCCCTGGCATGGAGCTGAACCTCTCCAGCTGCATGAGGGGGCAGGTTTATAGGTACAGACATATCTACATATCTGCATTCTGCAAGATGGGCAGCTCCTTCAGGTCTCCCAGTAAAGCTGCTCCTGCACAAGGCTAAACCCTGGCCACCACTCAAAAATATCCTCCTCCTGAGACCCCAAGTCAGGCTGCAGCATCCATCAGGGCAGCTCAGCCTCGGCCTTCAGCAGCAATCTGAGTTTCTCTGGCAGCAGATGGGGCTGAGGATAGCCCAGGACAGGGCCTGACTCTCCCTGCCTTATCTCCTGATGGTGAGGATTCACTGTTCACACATCTGGCTCAGGAGCTGCAGACTTGGACTCAGCCCTGGCTCTGCCACAGCCTTCCCTTACGACCTTGGACCAGCTGCTTAGGTTTCCTCCATACCTGTTTCCCATCTGTTAGAAAATGACTGGGTATATTAAAGGGTTCCTGGGAAGATAAGTAAACTGTGAGGCCATTATTAGCTATTACACTGATAGGGCCCAAATGTTCCTATTTTCTGTAACAGCTCAAGAACTTAAGCAGGCACTAAAAGGCTGTGGGAAAATAAAGCTTTGCTTTTCTGGGGTGCTCTCTCAAAGGAGGGTGGTGTGTCTCCCTCCAGAGTCAGCTCTCCATGCATTTTATGAAATTGCAATGCCCTTATTTTCCCTAACAGCCTTTCCCTAACAGCCTGTGAAATGGCCTTTGGCTCGTGGAACCCTTCCAGCGTGCTCAGCACTACCTGCAATGCCTGTATTAATCATAATGTGCAGGTGCCAGAGCCTCCAAAGGGAAGGAGAAAGGAGAGGCTGGGTAATTGATCGCTACACAGCCCCAGCAGGAGCTGTTGCATTAGTGTAAAAATTACTTTGCTTTCTGGTTCCCAAAGTTCTTGGGAGTATAAAACAGGAGAGAAGGTTCTCTGTGAATCATCTGTCATCTCTTTTGGCTACAACCTTTTAATGACTCGTGGAAAAAAATTATAAATAAAGTGTGGGGGTGAGGGAAGTGACTAATTGAGTGCAATAATTAAAGGCAGATCCCAAAAAAGCTAAGCATGTTTCTTCAGCCATCAGCACCCTGAGTGAGGGGTGGGAATGCCTCCAGGATTTAGCAGGATTCAGCTACTGTGGAGCATCAGTATCTGGCAGGGTGCAACAGAGGGTTTTCATGTGATGCAGCCAATGCAAAATGCTGGGGTTGGATGTGCTCAGGGCTGGGCAGTGGAGCTGATGCAGAGAATTGGTTCCTCTTGTTGCCCTGTTTGGAGAAAGCCAAAATAAAGGAGGGTTTAGTGCTGCAAGGAAATGAAAGGTGAGGAGTAACCCCAGCAGGAAAATTCAGAGCATCTTGTGCTCACCTGGGCCACCAATTTTGCAGACAAGGCCACCAGCTTCTCCCAGACATGTGAGTTCACTAAATTAAACTGGTACCCAGCTTGGAAAACTTCCACTCCAGGCAATAATATTTGCAGGATGAAATACCAGCATCGGTATTTCCCACATGCCAAGCAGAACCATTTGTCTCCAGTTGTTCCTCTCTGGTTCCATTAATAAAGGCAGGCAAAGACACACTGAGCACATTCCCTTTCAGAAATCTCCCCAAACTTGGTGACATTTGGAATGGCACGAGGCAGCTGCACAGTGAGATAAAGTTAAATGATGTATTCAGACACGGCTCAGTTCGGAAGGTTGCATCTTTCACAGGAGCCTGGTGCCGAAACTCGTGTTGTGTTCCTTAAATGCAGAATTACTCTTCCTCCTGGTTCACACATCTTGATGAACACACTGGAAAGAAGGCTGGATTTCTGCAGAGTACCATGCTTTCTTTTCCTGACACATGAATCCCCCTGCCAACACCACAGACCTAATTAGTGCTCCCTTATTTCTGTTCACTGAGGAGGAAGCATGTGGCACCTTTCTGCAAGCCTAGAAATGCTCCCTCGACACAGACACATACCATACTGCAATGGCTGGGACAGAAACCTGGTGGAACTGGCACTTCCACTGAGGTTTAATGTCATGGCAGCCAAAACAAGAGGGGCCAGCACCCCAAACACAGCCTGGCACAGTGAGGCAAGGGAAGCAGTTCTGAGTTTCCCATCCCTTACCCACCATGTCCCTGTCCCCTAAGAGCCACACACTCTGCTTCTGGGTCACTTGTTGAAACTGGATTTGTGTATTGTCCAGAAAAAAAAATAAAATCCAGGATAGAGGCTTGGTCATAAATGCAGATGTGATTTGTGCAGTTCAATATAATACAGCAAATGCAAGAGCTGGGAGGAGGAAACAGCAGGGACAGGATGAACCCTGGAGACACAGCTCTGAGAAAGGAGAATCAGGAAAACCCTTAAATGGAATAGAAAGAAGGCAGGGGAATATCTGCCTTCAGTTCTCCTCCAAACAGAAAAAGGCACATCCCCTCCCAAACCTGGCCAGCCCTGCAGGTCAGAAATATTGTGTGAATATGCACTCGAGGTTATTGTTCTTCCCATGCTGGGGAGAGTTATTTGAAGTCTCCTGCTGGTGTTAAATTAAATTACCCATATAAATAGCACCGGAGGTGATGGACAATAAATCCCACTGCTTTGCAAGCAGGCTGCTGCAGTGGGCTGAAAGGTAGAGCTATTGTAACATGCCCTAAAAGGCACCTATTTAAGTTACATCTCATCAGACTTCACCTGGTGTAAGTTACTTTACAGCCCTCCCCCTGCATTGATATCCAGCTCCTGCTGAACAAGAGCCAAGCCTACCAAATACCTCAGGAGTGAGGAGCAAAGTGCCTTAATTATTCTTACAGTGTTATTTTTGGGTTTCCACTAATTTTGCTAAAAATCTATTTGAGTGTTTCTACACTTAAATTCTAATTATTATTATTTTAAAATAGTGCTTCTTATATATATGAAAAAGACCTGCTCAACAATTACTTTCTTTGTTTCTTTCCTTAAATATCCATTTTACTTTGCAAGTTTACTCCCTACTGCTCCTTTTCAAGATTAAAACAAGAAGCTAAAACAAGTGAGAGAATGAATTTTCCCCAGGGAAGCTAACAAAATTCATATCCCAGCAAGCAGCATCTCAGGGAGCAGTGATGCCAGACACGTACAGGTGATGTAAAATGCTTGAAATTAGGAATATATGTAGTGTTCAAAAAAACAACAACAGCCAGAGTCTTGGCAGTTTTGTGTTTAACAGGGGTATGGGTGTCATTACTGGATTGGTCCCCACCAAATAAAAGCATAGATAAGACTAGAGGAAAAAAAAAAGCAGAATCTTTCTTAGCCAAATAACTCCTGATGTATATCCAGTAAATCTGATGGTGCTACTGGGCAACCAGAGATAACCTGGCTCTTTTTCTTTATTTTCCACTTATTTTAGAGGAGACAGCCTATTTTTATGCTGCTGGCCAAGAAAGAGAGTGTGAGGACTGACAGTCAATTCAAGGCTGTAAAGTGCTGCATTGCTGTGAAGTATTTAATTTAGATCCTTTTTGTGTTTCTGGGGATGTTGCCTGAGCTGTCTACAAGAAAAAAGGTGAGGTGCAGCTCAGAAATGGCAGCAACGTAAAAAATTGGGGAGGATTAAAAAAAAAAAGGACCAGAAAGTGAAGCAACAACAAAAACCTATCACAGAGTGTGAAATTCACCTGGATCCCTCCTAAGGGGTTTGCACATTTGTGTGATTAGAGTCATATTTATAGGAAAATCTTGTCACCTCTCCTCACACTCCACAGGGCTGCAAAACACATCACTGCTGCTCTCAGGTTTTGGAAGAAGCTGCTGGAAACAGGTGGATCTGTGCACAAGCAGCAAAGCCTGTGGTCCAGGAGGACCCTACCCACCTAAAGGGTCCTGAATAATGTACAAGAGCAGGATTTCCTCCTGGTAACCTGTCAGAAACACAGGTTGGCATTAAAACTAACAAACAAGCAAAGAAAGGCTCCATTAAAACCTCCCAATCTCCATAAAAGGACCTCGCTCTGTTGTCAACTTAAAAATCTCCATGATCTCCAAAAGATTTATAAAATATTGTCATTATAATTGCTACAACCAGTGATATCCCAAGCACTCTGGTGCCCAAGGAACATGTGGTCACATGGATAAACAGGAGAGTGAGAGGAAGGACCAGAGGGAGTGGAAGAAGCAATACAGAGGCAAAACAAAAGAGAAGAAAGAGTCCAAGCCTGTGCTGCCAGTCTTTCTCCTCATCTAAACTGATATTTGATTTCTGAGCATATCATAATACAGCACTGATATATCTATTTCTCTTGCAGGGCTGTCCAATTTTATACATTTCAAGTTGCCAGTGCTGCACTGTGAAACCTCACCCAACCCATTTTCCCCAGGAGAAGCTCCTCAGGCAGAAATGAGGATATTTCTTTTTCTGGTTGTCACAGGAATGTGTTGTGCACCTAATATATATACATTTTTTTCAAAAAAAAAAGGCATGCAGAAAGCAGCCAGAGCCCTGAACCAAAGATAAAAGCCTAAACAAGTGCACTGGAGTGTGAGGTTAAATGGAGAGGGAAAAGCCATTAGGGACAGTAGAGCTTTGGAAAAGTGTAGAAATAATTCTTAAGGAGAGAAGGGTGGTGAAATATCTTAAAGACAGAGAAGTCATAAAAACATGGAGAGCTATTGTTGGAGCTCAAGACAATACAAATTACTTCCCCCAGACAAAACAGACTCTGGCAGAGATCTCTGGTCTGAAGTAGGATGGTGTTTCTGCCTGTAAACTCCTTTCAAGGCCTGGCTGCCTGAACACAAACAGAAGCAACGTTGTCACCACAAAAATAATAAAACAGCAATCGTTTTGTTGGCTTGTCACATATTACAGCTAATTATTTAATTACTCCAATTTAAAATTTTACTAGATTTAGCATCAAAGCATAAAAATCTAGTGATTGCAGTGTCAGAAAGGAATAATATAATTAACGTATTTAGTAGTAACATATTAAACTGTTGATTGCAGTGCATTAATCAGCAGAGATGATAGATCCATGGGAGCTGGATGGAGCACAGGCCTGTGTGGGGCTGGCCTGGCTCCCCCCTGTCCCATCCCTCACACGTCCCTGGGCTGGGAGATGCACTGAGGGGACAGCCAGGCCCGTCCCTGCTGCCAGGGCAGGGCAGGAGAGCTGGAGATGAGCTGCTGGCATCACCACACAGGCACACAGCCTGCACCATCCCCACAGCCAGGCCATGGCACAGGTGACAATCTGGGGACAGCCAGGCCATGGCACAGGTGACAATCTGGGGACAGCCAGACCATGGCACAAGTGGCAGTCTGGGGACAGCCAGGCCATGGCACAGGTGGCAGTCTGGGGACAGCCAGGCCCATGGCACAAGTGGCAGTCTGGGGACAGCCAGGCTCATGGCACAAGTGGCAATCTGGGGACAGCCAGGCCATGGCACAGGTGGCAGTCTGGGGACATATCAGGCTCCCTTCTCAGGGATGTGCTGGAGACCCCCTGAAGCCCATCCGTTTTGCCCAGGCCTGAGCCCACAGAGCTCAGCTCCACACTGCTCCTCCCAGAGACATGACTCATATTGAAACTTTTAAATGAACCAAGATCGAATTCCCAGGGTTATCCACAACACAACAAATTCAGAAAGAAGATGGGGGGTCCTCTTGAGGCAAACAATTTGTTTGTACAGTCACCTCCAGAACTGGTCACCCAGCAGTTAGAAGTAGAGAAATTGTTTCTGCCTGACATAAGCCAATAACATTCCTTCTCCCCTCCATGGCCCCAGAGCCAGGCAGCCAACAGAGGGAGCAGGAATTCCTGAGCAGTTCTGCCATCCATCCCCTCGGCTGTTTGCCCGCTGATCATGCTGGCACACAAACCAGGAGGCAGCAAAAGGTGCCAGCCTTACAGGAATAACTGCTCTGAATTCCCTTCTCCTGCAACAGGACGTGGGACAGCTTCACTCCTCAGAGAACCCTGCTCCAAACATGAGCAGCGAGCTGAAAATAGGAAAATGAAGCAAGACACCAGTAAAGACAAGGCTAGTCTGGAAGGAAGAACGTGAAACGGCAGCAGGATAAGGGTTTACATTATTGAGCTTAGCTCTCTTCCACAAAATACTTCCCTGATCAAAAAGGGTGAAAGAGATGAAACATACAGACTAAACCAGACATACCTGTCTAATAATTACAAATTACACTGATTCATTTCTTCAGATTAATTTCTGTCTGAAGAGAAACACTCTGTATTCGCCTTTCTCCCTCAGCAAGCACAGGGGTCTGCTCGTCTTTCCTGTGAGCCAAGTCACGTTCTCCAGCATCACAGAATGCCCACACCACAAAATCCTGCCCACAGCAGAAATCCTCCCTGCACCCACCCAGATTCCAGACCCACACCTCTCCACATGCACTTTGTTCTCCAGCCACCCTTGGGACAGATAAATAAATGTTTTTTTCAGTGGTGGATCTGCTTCTTTATCCCAGCTGAAAATGCCATTATCCTATAGCTTTATCTAAAACCTATAGATTTTTGTTTATATATCACAGCCAGGTTTGAGCTTCCCAGGGTGCTGCTTCTTAGGGACAATGTATGCTGCTGAACAAATTTTGCAGGGTTTCACAACAGCAAGTGAAAGGTGCACGTGGGCAGCAGAAGGGCACATCAGGCTGATACAAATTGCTAAATTCTGACTGCCCCAGCAGCCTGGGACTTCTTAGTGAGGCATTCTTGCAAGACGAGCACAAACTATTCTTCAAATTAAAAGAAATAATTTACTTAGGGTTTTTTTTTCCTCCCCAAATAACAAAATTCGAATATATTATTTGAAAAATTACATTTTCTTTTTCCACCTCACTGCGTCCAATGATTGTGGTGTGATTATTAAACACTTCATAAATAATAATGTGACATTTTTAGATTGTGTGTCTGATTAAGCAGCCATTCTTCTCTCCCTGACTGGGGCCCTGGACAGATGAGATTGCTGCAGACGCCGCAATCTTTGTGGCTCCTTCCCTGGGGATCGGGGATCAGAAGTCACCCCGTAACCCAATTAAATCCAAGAGGATATGAGCTGATCACTTCGGGCCAGCTCCAAAACTCAAGCTGTCCATGGGGCATCTTGGCACAATCTTCTCTGAGCAGCAGCTCTGACCCAAGAACACAGCTCAATGCAGTTTCCAGGGGGGATATTTTACATAGTGAGTCACTTTCTCTGCAGTGCGCAAGAATTTTACTCAATTAGGGTTTGGTATTAAGAAGAACTCTAAGAGCAGGCAGTTCCAGATGAAGACAGAACTAAATCCAGGGAACTGAAATATAAGAGAAGACAGGTGTTATCTACAAGGAAATAAGTGAACTTGAGAGATAAATACTCTCTCAATGAGGCATCAGACAGAGTCCTTTGAGGATCAATGTGTTGCTTCTTCAAAAAGTTTACTTCCCCCTTTTGAACAGTAAAAAAAATATTTAAAAATAAAACAAAATTTTAACATTATTTATTAAATAAAAATCCAGAATCCAGTAGCAATTATCCCTGGTTATTCCAGTGCCTAGGATGCAACTGTGCCTCTCAGAGCTGTCACACAGAGCAGCACAGTGAAAGGGACATCTCCTCACCCACATTCTCCCTTGCCTAGTATGGCATTTGGGTGGGTTAATCCCAGTCAGAAAACCCAAATGCTTTCTCTGTTTTCCTGAGCACAATCACCATTTCAGAAAAATGACCAAAGAAAGCATCCCCTGTCCATAAACCCTCCCAACCATCTGTCTGGATATTACTGACCTTTCATATTATTCAGGCGGGAGGTGGAAAGGACAGGATAAGGAGTGTGGTGGTGGGGGGAGGTGTGGAAAAATGTCTTTGCTGTAACAATGACTTATTGCATTTGGATAATCTCTCTTCTTGTCCCGCTGCTAACATGGTAATCTCTCTCCACCTCCTGCATGTCAATAATGCAATAACCTGCTCCCCGCCTGCATCCATAACACAACAGCCGCTCGCCGCTTTCAGCAGCACTGATGAATTCTAGAATTGCAACAGCTCAGATGGTTCATGCGAGCTCGTCCCTGCCTCCCACCCTCATTACATTTTAATTTCACTTTAAAGACAGTTGCTATCAGCATTGTTTGGCTACAGCTTCTGTAAAACAAGCTCAGGCTGTGTGTGAACTCAGGAGGCTCCTTGGCTCAGCACAGGTGTCGGGATATTTTCTATCAGTGTGGTTTCTTTGTATATTCTCCACTGAAAAGTTAAGGCAAGATTTGCCAAAGACTTAACTAGCCAACAGCTCAATGTATTCTCAGAAGAAGCTGTCCTAAACTCAGCACTTCTGAAAATCTGTTGCTTATGTTCATTGTGGCAGGTCAGATGCTCAGCTCACTGTCCCCATTGCAACCTTCAAATCTGTGCCAGTTACACTGACACCAGTCCACCAGTTATTGATTAAGCAGTGTTGGTTTAAAGCATAAACACACACAAGTGCTCTCCCCAGTCATGTTAAGTAAATTATGGTTTAAAAAAAATTTCATCTGATAACAACAGCTAAAAAATAGTTAAAGCCAACGTGACAGGATGGAAAAACTATCTGAAGTTCATAATCAAGTATGCTTAATATCAGAGAGCATATGGCAAAAAGATCTTGTAAGAGAATCCTTAATACTACAGTGAGCTTCACACACTGATTAATATCACCTCCTCTGTACAGTCTAGCATGGATAGATTCAAGCAGAAGCTGATAATTTTCGGAAATGCCGCTTCTCATAATGATAGAAGATGAGATTTGGTGAGTTATGTTGAGAATTATTGGCAAAGGTTAGGTGATTTCCCACTGGTGCTAGAGGGAAAACATTGCTTGCAAATTACCAGCATTTGTCAGTACTAATATCACATCCCCCAGCCACCTCAACTGTCAACATTAATAGGTGTCTGTACAGCAAAAATGGGTGACAATAAGCTTGATCAGACCTTGAAATGAGAAGAGGATCATGCTATGGAGCATAAAGACATGGAAATGTGCTTGCAGTGGCTCCTGCTTAGCTCCCAACATCCCACCTGTCGCTGTGGGGGTGGCACTGCTCACCACGCTCTGCCAATTATCACATTTGCTTCCCTGTTCTCTCTCTTCCCATCTCTCCCTCATTTGCTGGGTAGAATTCACTGTGCCTCTTCCATCCTCTCTCTTTCCAGTGACTGCTCTGCTTTCACCTAGCTGTCACTAGCCCAGTGTTTCTGTTTCCAGTAAGTAAATGCAAGATGCTTTTCCAAGATGTTTTTCCAAGAAAAAGAATGCAAGATGTGAGGCTTTCTGAAAGGTTTCCTGGTGCCTGGGTAAGGCAGGCTTTTATTATTCTCCTACCAGCCCCCTGCAGAGCCCCTTGGACCCAGAGCACCCTGGATCCCATAGCAAGGAGCCACCAGGAGGGAGGTGAGAGACAGGGGTTCTTACCAGGCTTCTGTCACCCACCTGGGCATAGCAGCAACTCTCTCTATCCCTTGCAGCATCTAACCCCCTATTTAAACCTTGAAAGTTTCCAGGATTCCTAAGATGGCAAGGTCTGGATGACTGGGGAAGAGTCTAACATACAGCTGTATTTACCTGGTGTATGAGTACAGAGCTCCTCAGATAAAACCAATACAGGCAGAGGTCTACACTCCTGGCAGGGTATAATCATCACTGGTGCTCAGCTTTTAATCAATGTTGTGCTGAAGAGTTGCTAAGGTGTTTTCCTTCCCTGTTTTCCCTCTGTACATATCATGGTCAAGGACCTGACAGTACTTGTTATTCAGCTTTGGTGACCAGTCTTTGTTCCAAGCAGGCAGAATAAACTGTGGCTTCACTCCATACATCTTCATCTTCCAGGCTGCTCAGCCCATGCAGCTGGGGACAGGGACCAGCTTTGTCCCTAAGTTAATGCACAGGCTGATGTGCAGTTTGGTGCCCCAACCAAGGACAGCACATAAAATACAGACATCTGCTCTGCTGAGCCTTTCAGCACCAGAGGTAGCATTAATTTAGCTCAGCCACAACCAGAGATAAAAATCATTTCCATTCGACTCCTCCTTCTGTCAAAGTGAATAAAATGTAGTTCACTTCCTCACCTCGCCTGGCCCCGCGGTGATTAGCATTAGCAAACGCAATCAGCCTGTGGCCACATCACCACTCTGCATTAATGCAAACCTGGGGGAGGGCCTTGGCTGCTATCAGCACAGAAAGAGAGCCTCACCTTTTAATATGGTCATTCCTCACATGGCAGCCGGTGATAAACCGAGCTGTCAGAACAGCCAGCCAGCCCAGCTTGGGCAGAGATGGGAGAATTCTGGGGGCTTCTCATGGAAAGAGAAGGGAAAGCACTCAATAAACACTGCACAAATCCTCAGGAGTTAGCAGTCATGGAGTAGCAAGGCACTCCTTGTCACATAGAACCATAGAATTATAGATTGCCAGGGCTGAAAGGAATCTTAAGGCTCATTTTGTTCCACCCCCTGCCATGAGCAGGGACACCTTCCCCTATCCCAGGCTGCTCCAAGTCCTGTCCAACCTGACCTTCAACACTTCCACAACTTCTCTGGACAGCCTGTTCCAGCCTCTGCTCAGACAACTCTGAATGCAGGTGCAAACGCTGATTCCTCCAAAACCCTGCATCTGGAGGGCCAAACAACCGTCAACAACAAGCAGCTTCTGTCTGAGGAAGATTTGGTTCTTGGATTGTGAAAGCCCCAGATGTCATCCCTGAGCACTGGAAATATAAAAAGTGTCAGGTTTAATGTTAAATATCTCGTTGTAACCCTGCCTGTGATCCTGTGGTTCTGCAGCACACACCACCCACACAAGCACACACCCAGATAATCCAAGAATTAATAGTCGAGTCTTTTACAGCCTCATTCGCCCTCTGTAAAATGGGTGAGGAGACACAAGGTTGGTTGCCCTTGGGACTGGACTGTCAGTGTCTCTGTGCTGCAGCTTGGCTTGAAAAACTGCATACAGAATCTCAACCCACATTTAGAAGTCTTTTTTTCCTTAAAACTACTTTTTGTAATCCAAAGAGTTGTTGTTTTAAGGCAGTTTAATTCATTATTCTTCTCAGATAACATTAAATGCTCAAGTGCATTTTTTTTCCTTTTCATTTCTTTCCCTGCACTCTCCTCTTTGGCAAATAGGACTCTCAAGTCCCTTCTGATCACTAATAACATGGGCTTTCATACCCTCCTGGAACAAGTGAAATTTCTTTGACGTCTTAACTTTGCACAAATAGATTTTAATGAGAGAATATCACCTTGCCTTGAGCTAACTCTCTTCCTTTGCTCTTCCAAGGCTTTTGTAGTCATTCCTTACAACTTAGAGAAAATTAAAGTTCAGCACAGTGTTTGAACACTGCGTACCATTTCCCCAGAACTTTGTTTATTCGCTTCAGACTGCCACAGGAGGGACACACTTTTAAAGATGTGATGTAAACCAGGCAAAGGAAGAACATTTTCTGCAAGCCTCCATTGTCCTGACATGGTCTCTCATGTCATCTTGGGGAGTTGCATGCAAAGGCACTTCCCATTGGGTGACACCCAGGGTGATGTTGATAATATAAATAAGGCTCTGATGTCATGGTGCTCAGAATGTCTGAGAAGCCAGACTGTCATTTACAGAAAGGTCCCCAGCCCAGAGAGACACCAGAGCATGGACTTTTCTCAGAACAGTTTGTCCTCTGGGATGGAGCAAAGTGTCCCTGTGAAATGTGGCACAACACTGAGATCCTGGGCAGACATCCACTGAACCCACGAGAGGGATTCAGTCCCCCTGCAAACTCTTCCCTTTGCTGATAATTTACTGTAATTAAGCCATATGTAAGGCTCTTTCACTCTGTCAGAAGCAGAGACCTTCTGCTGCCCATATGCCAGAAAGATAAATGAAGGGCAAATCTCCCGTGAAGAAGACAAACTTTTTGCTTCTTGATTAAAGAACAGCAAAGACCCTTCTATAAACGTGTCTGCTGGTGCCCAGATGTTTTGATAAATGAGCGAGATCCACAAGGAGTCCCCAAGAACAAGCAAGAAATAGCTGGTGACCACAGGCTTGGTGTTTCCAGCTGCCCTACAGATGCAGGATTGGGTTTTTAGCAGGCCCTACCCCTGGCACAGGTCACTGCTGCCAGAGCTGGCTCTGTCCCCACATTTACACCTTTGAGTAAGTGCAGAGCAGCTGAGGGAAGCTGGAAGGAGCTCACCCTTCTCAGTGGTGCCCACTGGGAGGACAAGAGGCAGTGGGCACTAATTGAAGAATAGGAAATTCTGTTTGAATATATGGAAAAACATTTTCCTTTGAGGATGAAGAACAGGAACCAGCTGCTCAGAGGGGTTGCAGAGGTTCCAAATGGGTGTGGACATGGTCCTGAGGTGGCCCAAGGGGGGCTGGACTAGATGTGTCCAAAGGCCTCTGGCACCTCACCATTCTGTGAATCTGCTACAGAGTATGGAGGAAAGAGCCTGAATTTTGAGCTCTTCGAGCTGTCACAACTGAAATTATTCCAATTTCTTAAAATACCAGAGAAAAGGGAGTTCTCATCTTATAGACAATTTATTTCTGCAGATTTGCCAGACAGAAGAGACAAATATCTGCTGTTGTTTATCTCACTGCACTTCAACAAGTACAACAACAAAAATCTAAATAAGCTCAAACCTTTCATGGAATCTACGGTAAATTGTTAGCCAATGTGGGTTTTTTTAATTGTAAATATATAAATAAGAGCAAGGATCTAGAGTTTAGTGCAATAAAAGCAGAAAGCTGATTCAGCAGAACAAGGCGTAGTCATAAAAGATTTATTACACTTTATCAGCAATATCCACAGTCTTTCTGTGATTAGAGTTGCATTGTGTGTAATTATCTTATAGAAATTCTGCTCTTTGATGTGCTTTATCCACCATGCTGAAATACACTTCAATTCTAGTGGGTTTTCATGGTTGACTGGAATTTACATTATATCCTTTGGGTCTGCAGGGCCAGCATGGTCTGTCACTCGCAAACTCTTCATAAATATTCATATTTTTATATCTATATATGTGTGTGTGAATATATATATGTACATATATACATATCTATTATATGTAATTCTGTAAAGAGACAGCCCTAGAAACTCTGTTCCTAAAAAAAATACTGGAAAATAAAGAGTCCTCCTTTCCCAGGAGTGATCCTTGATTAGTATTTCATAGTCCAGCCTTCCCTCCTTTTAAACATGAATTAGAGAGTGATTGAAATGTTTACAGCAATTTGCAAGCAGAGGTTACTCTCTGCTTTTAATTTTAAATGTCCAAGTAAATTGGGAAAATAATTTCATCTCAGTTCATTAAGCTTGATTTTCCTCAATCAGAAAAATGTCCTTTTTTTTTTATTTTGCTTTTTAAAGTTCCCTGATTTCTTCCTTACCCCCTATGCCCATCAATGGCTGCTATCAGCCAGGAAAACTACAGGTGTTTGCAGGCCAACCTGTGTAAGATGCAAATGCTTCCAACTACCTTGGCTGTGCACCTGATTGTGCTTTTGTGGAGTTCAGCATGGGGGAAGTAATCACCTTCAATGGGAGCAGAATCAATTTTCTGAATAATCACTTCCTCCTTGGGAGATGCTCAGGACCACGAAGGAAGGGAAAAAGACTGGAGAACAACGGGTGACAGAGGTTTAAAGTAGCTGGGGGAGGGAGGGGGGCTTTATAAGCAAAATTCATTTTGTTCCCCTGTTTGATAATTAAATGGAGGTTACTCTGATTAATTATGTCCAAAGAATACTCAGAATTGTAGATCTGTGCCATTTCAAGCAGCAGATACAGTTGAAATGGATGTAGGAGTTATAATTCTGCCTGTTTTACATGAATCTCACCTCTGTCACCTCTCTCCGGGTGCTGTTCCGTGGATATGATTTGGTTTTCAATTCGATAGCAGAAATAGAAAAATGCACAGAACTAATGAGCAGAATCCATCATCACAAACTGAAGGGACAGTGGGTCTGGTCACCTCCCAGACCCAGAGAAGTCACAAGAACCCAGGAGCAGAAACCAGAGTGTGTCACCAAAGTCATCAAAGGCCAGCCCTTGTTTCTGCAGGAGTCTCCCTCATTGCCTTCAGCAGGAGCAGAGCTGCACCCCCTGGAACACTGGGCCAGGCTTCCTGTCCTGGTGTGGGATTCTCCATGTCCAGAGTAATTCCAGCACCTTCCAGGGCTGCAGCTGAGAATAGTCAACAGTCAAACCTCAACAGCAGGAACATTTCCCCAGCCCTTTCCTCTCAGCTGCAGAGGGTACTTCATCATCTGCCCCTGGACTTCTAAGGTGTACATTGAATTAGATTGGATTCCAGCTCAGTTCAAGGAGGGAAGAACATCCTCCATGACCCACTCAGCCTGATCCTCACTTCATTCCAGCCTCCTCCTGGCTTCATTACATTCCTCTTTCCAGCTCTTCCTATGACAGACCTGCTGAATGACCCAAAATCATCAACAGCCAGTTAATTAGCTGTTGTTAGCAGTGTTGTTCACCAGATCTTGACTTGTTTGTGTGGGGAGGAATTATAAATCCCATTCCCTAACCATGCATCCATGCTGCTGGCCAAGAGATGAGGGGTGAGGGATGGAGCAACCAGGTTCCTCAGTCCTCTTTGTTTTTTGTCCATCTGAATGGCAGTGGGGTGGAGAAAGCTGTGCAGATCTGGGTGTGGGGAGGGCAGACACCAGCGCTGAGAGAAGGAAGAGAGGGGGAGACGAAGTCAATACATGGGAGTCAGAATTGAAACAAGTTAAGAGCTGTATGCCTGTTAGCTCCTCACAGCCAAATAATCTGACTCTGAAAGGGAAAACTATCAGAGTGACTGCAAAGGAACACAGATTGGTTTAATAATATCAGAAACTCTTTTGAAGGCAGCTGTGTAGCTTAGAGCAGGTGGGTGCAACTCGACAGGGAGGCCTGTCTCTAGGTAGGGACTTTGTTAAGGAGAAGAAAGGGGGGGAGGGAGAGATATAAATTCTGTTGTCAAGTAACATCACGCTTTAATTTCATGCCACATTATGACAATCTGGTCTGTGAGGCACTCCCAGTGTGTGGCTGCAGAGCTGCTGTATTACAGCTGATAGGCCCGGGAGACCTGCAGCCCTCAGCTAATTGTAAACCCGATTAAATAGCAGTGTGAAGAAGTTTGATTAATTCAATCTATCTCCATGCATCAAGGCCAGAATCAGACAGGGCACGAGCTCCAAATCTTTGGAATATCAAGGTCTTTGTTCTTTATGCTTAAAATAAAATAAAATATAAAATAATGTTTAAAATGAAGCATAAGAAAATAATGAAATTATAACATTACGAAATGATTAAATATAAGTGACAGCTCTACTTTTCTTCCTAGAAAATCTATAGCCTTTCTGTCTTTAAAAAATAATGCCAAAAAAAAGCATTTCAATTAGCATCTTTATGTGCTTACCCAGATAAATTACCATACTAATAAACTTCTGACAGACTTTCAGGGGCTGTTTAACCAAGGGCTTCTGATCCTGCTGAATTCATGGTCTCTTGGGCAGGATGGATTTGGACCTGATTAATTTTAGTTGTTTCAATTGTGGAGAAACCTCTGCCTGCTCTCTTCTAAGTGCACGTGAGACAGAGAAAGAAGGTGTAAGAGGGACAGTTCCTGCCATCCCAGCTGGTCTGGCTGGCCTTTGGAACACCACAGCACCCACTGCACTCTGCACAGAGCAATAAATTCAATTCAATCATTGTACACAATTCCTTAATGCTTATGATACTGCCTTCCACCTCCTGAAATTCTGTGAGACTGCCAAACAGCACATCCAGCTTCTGAAATCATCTGTTTGAAGAGCAATTCTGACCAAGAAAAGTGTGAATATTCCTAGGGAACATTTTGACTTTGCCTGTTTCTATTTGGAGACAACTGCAGCTGCACATGCTGGAGGTATTTGGGTCTTTCTCCCCACTAGGCAGGGTCTTCACTGGTTTCCAAGGAACTGAGGGATTTTTCCATGCTCGATTTGCAGTGAAGAGAGATCTCAGAAGTCAAGCTGCTCTTAGTGGTCTCTTTTAGTGTCTCACTATCTACAGAAACGAATACAGGAAATGGTTTAAGAGAGATGAGGCTCATTTCTGTGTCTCAATAAGGGATCACGTGTGTGCAACCCCCCCTCCCCTGGGCACAGCCCTCTGCATGTGCACTCACCTGGTCCTTCCTGCATCCCTTATTAATGGGAGGACTTGCAATGGCACCAGGAGCAGAGCCACACAAAGAGTAATATTAGATTATTTCTGTTATTCATCAGTATCACAGTTGGACGGAAACCTCTTAAATCTGCCTAAAGTGGCTTCCTATGGATGTTGGTGCTACCACCAAAAAATAATATATTGTGCATACAGGTACAGCTTCCCTGCTACCCACAGGCTGCTTTTTGTGTGTGATTATAAAATATCTGCATGACCCTCCTAAACTGAATATCATTGCTGAGCAACTGTACTATGCAGGAGCCTGAAACATTTCAGAAGCCTTCTCCCTCCTCTTCCTTTTCTCCCCCACCAGCAAACGTGGAGGACTTGCCAGGCCTCACCACACTCCTGGAATGCATTCTCTCAAAAAGCCCAGTGAACCTCAAACTATTATTCCATGTCGAGAAAAGCAGTGAACAGTAGAAAATGACGGTTTACCCAAATGGAGGTGAAAATGCACTTTCTCCTGTACTTAAAAGAAATAACAGCTTTCAGCAAAGATCTAAATCCTAGCAACAAGCACTACATAAATGCAAAAAGGTCATCTCTTTGTTAGAGAAAGGTTACTTTGCTGAACACATACTTTAAAAAAATAATCTACTAAAGGAAGTTAAGCTTGGTAACATTTCTGTTGTATTTGCACATGGAGAGAGCAGATCTGTGCACTCCCTTTCAGGGCAGGAAAGCGAAGGACGGTTAATTATAATGAACAATTTTCTTCTTTGAGTGGTACAAGGATGAGAATCTGAGGTAAATTTCAAATGGCTACTTAAAAAGGAAATTTGGTCTCTGCTGGGAAAAGCACTGGTTGTCAGCTGTGATTTCACCTGGATGGCAGTAAAGAGGGGCTTTATCTACCCTACTGGAAATGGCCAGAATGATGAGTGCTCCTGCACCCCTGGTGCTGTCATGCAACTTTTTCCTTGTCCCCTCTCCTCCTTGGCTGAAAAAATGCTTGGAGTAAAATTTTGGTTCCAGCAAAGGACACAGCAAAACCCCCCTTGCCTTCAAAAGAGAGAGGAGACCCCAAAGTTTGGGAGATGGGAGGCTCTGAGCCAAGAACCTCCTGTTTGAACAGACAAACAGGCAAGGGGTGTGGAGAGAAACAAAGGCACAGAGGGCTGATCTGTGCAAATCCTAATTAAGCAGGAGAGTACATAAGAATATATTTAATTTTACTCCTAGTCAATAAAGTAACAGGCTCTGCAAGCCAGATTGGGTAAACTGCTGTTCAGAAAGAATCATCATGAGAAACAGGGAGGAATAAGATGATGAAGCCAAATGTTGAGGGGACAAAGGAGAGGAATGCATAGCAGAAAGTCTATCAGAAATGCCCAGGAAACCTTGGTCCTGCAAAGGACATCAATGAGAATACAACAAGTTATGGGCTGCATGAAACAGGGACTCCAAATCACTTGAGTCCAATTCAGAAGGATGCTGGGGTGGGAAATAATCTCCACAGTGTTTATTACTCTGGTCTAGATCCATTAATTCTTATGTGATTCAGTACATCACCTTCTTCCCTGGACCAAGGTCCATCTCCAAGATAACAAGTGCTCAGGAATTACCACATCTAAACAGACATATAAAACCTGGGCTTTTTTCCTAGGTCTGTTCCTGTCTTTGGGTGAAACTCTGCCCTGCTGGTGTCAAATGGAAACTGCTGTTGACTTTACTGGGAGCAAGGATTATATTGTCTTCTGGGGAAATACAAACAGTTACCTCCAGAGCCATTAACAGAAGGGGGAGAGAAATCTCTGGTCAATAATAACCTAAGCCTAGGAAAATAAAAATGCAGTTCTCTGTCACCTTGGAAAGATCAACATCATTTGTCATGTGGTGTTTATTCAGCAGAGCAACAACTGCATTTGTGCTTTTGAAGGGAAATGAAAGGGGAAGGTAGCAGGAGGGGGAATGGGAGAGATCTGAGCACAGGAATGTACTGCCACTCCAGCCTGCTATCATTAAACCACATCAGAACTTCATAATCATAGTGTTTAATTAAACAACAGAGGCATGGGTTTATGCATTAATAATGAGGCCTAGCACTTTAGCATGTCAGGCTAAATACAGTTTTAAATTAATAATGTAGCACCGCAGCATTAGTGAGAAAATGAAATCTTATTAACAACTTAATAAAGTCCCTTATTTGCTAAAGTTCCAGCTCTCAGGGAACAGTATTATAGCAAAGCATTTGCATCCCTTAAGGGGGCAGATGGGAGGAGGTGCTGCTTTCTCACACCCTCCATAATTCCATTATATATAGCTCCCGTAGTCACTAAATATTGCCTGGTGTCTGCCAAATGGTGCCTTATGGTGCTTCTAAACCTGGGTGTGACATGCTGGGTAATCTGCAGACACTCTTTTTAGACACCCAGGAAGGACACTGCCTCCCTTTTTTCTGGTACTGCACTGGAGAGCCAGCAGGGGATGGATGGATGGATGGATGGATGGATGGATGGATGGATGGATGGATGGATGGATGGATGGAGCACTGCCCACCAGATCAGTGCTCTGCAATCTTTTGTGGGTGTTCCTCTCAGGGCTGGGACTGCAAACACTGCTCTGTTAAAGGGACTGAAGCACAGAAAGCAGCTGAGAGCATGAGAGATGGCAGAAAGCAACCATTTCCTGTGGCTTCCAGGGTTAGAAACCATCAGCTCATCCCTCACAATGGCCTCTCTAAGCATTCTTGGGCCACTGCTCAGTTTAGAGTGTTTTATTTTCAGGACAGACTGAGGGTGTGCATGGTGATGTACTCCAGCTCTGCTATAGGAGCCACTATTTAAGCTACAGAAGCTCCAGCAATTTATAACCAGAGTTTCACAAGCTTTTGGCTTCTTGATTCCCACTGATCCACAGACTTGGGTCACCTCAGGCACACAGTGAATTGTAAAAGACTAAAGACTGAAGCCCCATCTGCTCATCCCTACAGCAGAATCTGAAGCCTAGGGCCAGGTTTCCACTTGTCAACATGTTTGTCACAAATTTACCTACCAAATTCCCATAAATCCAGAGAAACAGCTCAGTTTCTCTGCCATCCAAGTGCTGGGTCTCTCTCCACAGGCTTGAAAGCTCCATCTGAGCTTGCCTTGCTGAGGAAACAAAGAGCAGACTGCAGGACCATAATGAAATGAGTAATGTGGGGACAAGATCCAAAGTCAATGAGCTGACTTGAAATAGCTGAGCATCAAGGCCATGGAGAACTGACAGCAGCAAAGCCACAACCAGCCACAGCCATGAAATTCAAGAGAGATCATTAAAAAAGATTAATAGAGACAGAAGCAGATAAGGTATATCCAGCTATGAGTTTGTCAAAGAAGGGTCTCTTTGGGATGTAAAACACTGATCAAACATCTTGTGCAGCTTGAAAACTATTGAATTACAATGGAAATCAACCAACAACACCACTGAATGTTAAAAACAGGATTGGAGTAAAGCAGTGGGTCAAATCCTACCTTTGGTTGTGCTCATGAGACCATAGAGCTATTTCATCTTCCTTCCCCTTCTGTCTGCATTCCCTAATTTTGCTCTGAATTTGTTGGACAATGTACCAACATAATGTACCAGTCTTTCAGAGTGCTAGAAGAGCACATGAATGAATTGGGTAAGACCCTAACAATTCCCCTTCTCATGGTTACAACTCCCTTGAAAAGGAAGAGTCTTCCATATTCCATGTCTCCAAATTGAATTTGTGTTTTCCATCATCCCATATCTTGCTACAGAAAAAAAAAATACCGATCTTGCAAAAAATCTGGTGTGAGATCCTCATTGTGCTCTTTTTTTTGTCTCAGGTAATGCCCAGTTTGATGGACTGAGGAGGAAGATGGGGCAGAATGATCAGTGGGGAGCAGAAAGGCTGTGTGCACTGGGAGCCCTGACCTGCATGCAGAGCCTGCCTGTGCATTCACCTCCTCCTGCAGACACCCAGGGAATGTGGGTTCCACTTGGAAACCACAGAGTTCATGGGAAGTAGCAGCTCGTGCACTCTTTGTGCAAATGAAATGTCTAGGACTTAAAAATCACCTTGGTGTGCCTTGTCTTCCATCTCCTCTGTTAAATAATAAATAGAAGCCTAATGGAGCTGAGCATGACTGCAGGATGCAGTGCAAGTGAAGGCAGAGCAGACCTGTGTGTTCCCCCTTACTTCATCATCAGTGAGTAAATGGGTCACTGGAAAATGAGATCTAAGTAAATCTCCATCCCTTTTTTATTCTGTCTTTATCCTCAACCTACTGTAATGAGATATGGCTCAAAATCACACACCCCTGCTAAAAACACTAAATAGAAACATTACAAATTATCTCATCAAACTGCCTTATGTTTCTACTCAGAGCTCAAGAAAAACTTCAGGAAATGAAGTTTTTCATTCTAGAATTCCTTCATTTGATTTTTAATTGTGCAGCAGGATGTCTTGGGATCTGGTCTTTTTCTCCACCCACCCCCCCCTTTTTTTAAATTTTCTATTTATTAATATTTAATCTCTGCACAGCGCAGGAGAAAATCATTTCTGCAATAACATCAGAATGGGAGAGTTAGAAATCAATAGCCAAGCTCTCACAAGACACATTCAATCCCTTCTTAATCCATTTTCGACTGCTCCCTTGTCTTATTAGAACAGCCAAGTTTTCCCTCACTCGTTAGGTTGGGATATTCATGTTGCAGGAGGGAACTGAAAGCTCCCAGAGAAGCACAAACATTTGGAAAAGCAAGAAAGAGAACAAAGCATTTTTGTTTGGGGCAGAAGGCTGGAGATCATCCTGTGCCCAAAACCCTGCTTAAAAATCCCTCTGATTGAAAGCCTGTCCCCATTTCTTTGCATCGTGGCACATCCTGCATCCACTGCCAGCCCCAACCCACTGGAACATCTTTCCCTTTCAGTTTTCCTTCTGAAACATCTTTCCCTTTCAGTTTTCCTTCTGGAACATCTTTCCCTTTCAGTTTTCCTTCTGGAACATCTTTCCCTTTCAGTTTTCCTTCAGGGCCCTCTGTCACACCCAGCTCTCTCAAGCACCTCAAGCATCACCTCCTCTTCTCATGGGTCACTTCTGCAGAAGTGTAAGAGCCAAACAAGCACACTCAGTGGGAGAAGCCAGAAAGTCAGTGAGCAGGAGAATCCCCTTCACCTTCCTTAGTGCCTCTAAGGTTTAAGGATGTGACAACATGGGCTTGTTATATGGGCTTGAGCACAGACACCAACAGCCATGACTGCCAGTCTGACCAGGCACCACCTTGACCAAGCCACACCATGACTACACAGAGTTATTCAGCTCTGAACAGCCAGCTCACCCTTTCTTTCTGTGTTCTGCTGCTTCCATTAACACTTTCTTCTTGGCAAACCAAGCACCTTCCCACTGGTATCCTACAGCTCCCGTGCTTCCCCCTGGCACTCTGTATTATTTCAGTGAAGGAAGGCAACACCTTCGTTTGGACTCCAGGGCAGTAGCTGGGGTCCCATCACTGCCTTCTCTTCAGTAGTTTCATGATCTGGGATGAAATTCTGCATAAAAGAAGTCAAGCTTTCTCTGGAAATACCTGCTCGCTCCTCTCTGAGCAGGGCTCAGTATCCGTAATTCCCTCAGCAGCAGCAATAATGAGGGCTGCTCAGTTTTTAGAGGGTGTATCCAGAGCTAAGGATCATCCATGCATTTCTAGCTGCCATAAAGAACTTTGTCCTAGTGCTAAAGGGCTGGTAGTCTCAGGAGACCAGGTAGGAGCAACAAGAGAAGGAGACTGGGACTTGGGAGCAGCAGGAACTCTCCATCCAGTTTAAACATCCTGTATCCTACCTGCAAGATTGAAGCGGAGCCAGATGGGAAAGAGAGAATGATGTCCCCCCCAGCCCGGCTGCTGCAAGAAGCGACTTTGCCAGCAGAGGGAACTGCAGACCGGATAATCTCTCCTTCCCCACTGAAACACTCACCAAAAACAGTAGCAATGCTGTCTCTCTTCTCCTGCCTGAAAAAGAGATGTTTGAGGTTCCTCTGCCACTGCACTTGGCCAACTTGCTGCTGGTTGGTTTGATTGTTGAGAGCTTTCTGTCTAAGGGGACTGCTAAAGAAATCTGTTCAAAGAAGAAACCAATTGAAAACTCTCTATTTACTGTGTTTTTTTAAAAAAAAATAATACTAATCCTGCAAATCCTTATAGCTATCTTCTTGCTGCCATCTAGTGAAGGGGAAAAAGTATGACTTGAGTGACATAAGAAGAGCAAAACCTATCCCAGAGGCTTGTACTTGTTTAACAAACTATAACTTTGAATAAACTGCTTCAAAACAACCTTTAAAGTTGCATGAAGATTTCCCTTTTGGAAGTCTCCTTCATTAAATGCCCTCCTAGGTCCTCAAATGGACAACTGCTGGTGAGAGCCTGGCTTTGTCATCACCGTTTTGTTGTACTGAAACTCTTCATGCTGCTCTTAAAGCTGTAGGAATTGTGGTGGTCTTTGCAGGATCAGGCACTAATGGAAGCTTTCACTGCCTTTTATATTACCATGAAAACAATTACAGTAGGAGAATCACAAGCACAGGTTCTACACACCCACCTAATTTCTCAGGCTAGGTTTTATAAGCAGAATCAAACTCCTTGTTAGGACCTGAGAGAGCTTCAGGACTGAGAACAGGAGTCTTACCCGCAGAGTCCTGTGTCTTAGCCTTAAGATTCCCTAAAATAAAAGCGGTACATTCCTGCATGCCTGGAGAATTTTTGGGAGGAAAGCCTCAGCTGTGTGACAGACAAGTGATAAACAAGGAGTCAGCAGAAACACAAACACTTCAGCAGCTCCAGTTCTTGTTGCACTCCTGTCATGCTTCCATGACCTCTGGCTAGTCCAGACCTGTGTTTTTGGGACACACCTGCCAGAGTGTGCTCTGCCTGCTTTCCCCACCTTGGGTTTTTATCTCTATCCACCAATCATTTCCAAACAGCCAGACCCAGCACAGCATTGCCACAGCTCGTGCATTTTCTACGCAGTTGTTCTTGCTGGTTTCGTGCTGTTACACACAGGGGATGAAGTATCCACCCATCACTTCCAGCAGTTCGGGGAGCTTCCAGTAGAGTAACCCCGCTCATCCCGCCCTCTCATCCTTTTGTACTCAGCAGAAAATGAGCCAGTCACATAATTTGATGCTTGAACACTTCCTCGCTTTTCAGCCTCCTTGTGTTTGGATATAAGATCCAAACCCTGACGTGCTCGCAGCGGTGAGCAGGGCTGTATTTCCCGGGATCCGTAGCACAGGTTTGGGATGACAGCCTGAGACCCGAACGCGCTCACGGCTCTTGCTGTGCCCCTCAGCCTTGGGGATCACTTCCGAATTTGTAGCGCTTTGCCCGTCCCTGGCTCGATGCCGAGGAGCCGGGTGGGTGCCGGGGGGCGGTGGGTGCCCGATCCCCTCCGGTGGTCGCTAGATGTCAGCACGGGACCGCCAGCCCGGCCCCGGGGACGCGACAGACCCCGGCCCGACAAACCTGCACCGCTCCCGGGAACCACAGACCCCGGCCCGACAAACCCGCACCGCTCCCGGGAACCACAGACCCATCCCGACAAACCCGCATAGCTCCTGTGAGCGACAGACCCATCCTGACAAACCCTAACCGCTCCTGTGAGCGACAGACCCCGGCCCGACAAACCCGCNGAGCGACAGACCCCGGCCCGACAAACCCGCACCGCTCCCGGGAACCACAGACCCCGGCCCGACAAACCTGCACCGCTGCTGTGAGCCACAGACCCCATCCCAACAAACCCGCACAGCTCCTGTGAACCACAGACCCATCCTGACAAACCCTCACCGCTCCTGTGAGCGACAGACCCCGGCCCGACAAACCTGCACCGCTGCTGTGAACCACAGACCCCATCCCAACAAACCCGCACCGCTCCTGTGAGCCACAGACCCCAGCCCGACAAACCCGCACCGCTCCCGGGAACCACGGACCCATCCCAACAAACCCTCACCGCTCCTGTGAGCCACATACCCCGGCCCGACAAACCCTCACCGCTCCCGGGAACCACAGACCCATCCCAACAAACCCTCACCGCTCCTGTGAGCCACAGACCCATCCCAACAAACCCTCACCGCTCCTGTGAGCCACATACCCCGGCCCGACAAACCCTCACCGCTCCCGGGAGTGACAGACAGATTTTATTTTCTGCCATGGTCTTACACATGACTCACTCCTTTCTTCTTTTTGTTTTGTTTTGGGGTGTTCTGGGGGTTTTTTTGCTTGTTTTTTGTTTGTTTTTTTGCTCTAGTCCAGCACATCAAAATCTAAATTGCTGATTCTCCGTTTTCAGTGAGAAACCGGGTTGAGTATTTTAAAAGATGTCTATTAACAGCTTCAATCTGAGGGAGAAGTTCAAAGCAAATTCTTCCATGTACACTTTTTGGTAGCACATTAATCTTGAATAGATTTCAGATTCATACAGGCTCTAAATGATTTCTCTAAGCTGTGTGTTTTGGAATTACATATAAAGCATAAAATCCTCCTGCTCTGCTCTCCTGTAGCATATGCACTTCCCAAGCTACCCTTCAGTGTTGAAATAACCCTTGAGGAACTAATCTGTTTAATAAACCATGGGAGACCCTGTGTGAGAAGTGTTTGCTTCTAATTTTCAGCTCACTTAGATGCACGTGACATTCTTAGAAAGCCAGCAAGACTTGTATTGTGCCTTTACAACCAGAATTCCTGGAAGTTTATAACACCACTGGTTCTTCTCATTGCAGGATCTTAACACATTACCAAAAAAGTAAATTATTTCTAGCAGGGGACAATCCTGGTTTTAACATTTCCTCTACATCTTTCTAATGGAATTACTTATGCCAGTGATGATGTTCTGGTACCTCCTTCCATTTGTTGTGACTTGGATTGTGGGAGTGGCTCCAGAGATGAGAAGTCACGCTGTGCTCACTTGCATTTGAAAGTCACAGTGGATGTATTGAGTGTCACCATGAATATACAGAGTGATCTGTCCCAGGAGTAGCTAAGTGGTTCAATTCTCATAAAACAATTAAGTTACTAAAATCAGTAATTGGTCTTCATGGTTGGATAAGCCTGATAAGGGGAGCAAAAGGAAGATGTGACCATATTGTAACATTCAAACACTAGAGGTGAGGTAAGAGAACATCAGTGAAAAGTGTGATGGACAAACCTGCTGCACACTCTGATGCCAGGCTCAGACAGAGCCAGTTTTATGTGCTCCACTCCTCCAAAAAGCAGGAACACAACCTCCCAGATGTGCACTCACAGAGCAGGGGAGCAGCCTGGTTCAGGCAGCAGCTCTGCAAGCACAGCTGAGGGTGAATGTGTCACTGCTCATCTCGGCTCTCCTGGCTCTGATGTGCAGAGGGAAAGGAGACAAGCTCGTCATTTCACGTTAGCGCACGGCACACAGGGAGGTGATGGGAAGAGGACAAGTCAACTTGAGAGGGCCTGAGAAAAACAAACCACATTCTGGAAGAAGCCACCTGTCACTGTAACACCCAGGCCATTTACTACAGCAGATAATCTGCCAGGTGCATCTGCAGCAACTGGTTGCATCTGCCTGAAGGCAATATCCCCCTGCTCACATCGATGTGTCACTGCACAGGATTCAGGATTCAGGATTCAGGATTCAGGATTCATCCCATCCTTTCCAAGCAGATGGTTGAGGGGCCTGGATCAGGCACATGTGATGCATGGAGAAAGCCTGGAATGCCTTTATGCTATGTATAAAACCAACCTCAGAACTATGGAACAGTTTCCAAACTCTAGAAAAGAAAGGAATTGTGACCTCTTTTTGTTGCAATTAAAGATTAGGCCCTTTTTGTCATCTTGATGGAGGAATATGGGACTAAACATCCTGATTGTCCTTCTCCATGCAGCTCCAACTTTGCCAGTGGCTGCCGAGTCCCTTCAGAGAAGGGCTGGGTGATCACGGATCGAGCCTTTTCCTGGCACATGGAAGGGAGGAACACTGTGAGCCCCCAAAGAAAACGGGAATAGATGGGGCCTTTGCCTTGGAAATCTCCCTGCACAACAGGAGCCTTGTCTGTCAACCCCACCTGAACCACCACGACTGGATCTCAGGCACTGTGTGTGCCCTGCTGCTTCCCTGCGCCTCCAGCATCCAGGGACAGTGCGCTAAACTGAGGGGAGGGGCAGGGCAGGGCAGGGCAGGGCAGGGCAGGG
>NC_031788.1:9150995-9192172 GCF_001522545.3 Parus major
GCTGCCCTGCTATTGGCGGCGGGTGTCCCCGCGGCCCCTGTCGGCGATATAAGTGCGGCGGGGCCGTTCTGCGCTCACTGCCCGCCCCCAGCCCGGGCGCAGCGCCGAGCGGAGCGGAGCGGCGGGGCCGCCTCCTCCTCCTCCTCAGCGCCCAGGCAGCGGCGGCCGAGCGGGATCGCCGGCGATGGCTGAGCTCAAGTCGCTGGGCAGCGAGGCGTACCTGGCGCTGGCCCCGGGCTACGGGCCCTCGGCTTTCGCCTACGGAGCCGTGCGAGGGGGCGCCGAGGGCCCGCGGGGCCCCTACGCGGGGAGCGGCGGGGCGGACTTCCACGCCGGGGCAATGGGCAAGTCGGCGGAGAGCAGCGGCGAGCAGAGCGGAGACGAGGAGGACGGCTTCGAGGCGGGCGTGAAGGGCAACTCGGGCTTCGAGCGAGAGGGGAAGCTGAAGGGGGGAGCCCTGGGCAAGAAGCCCAAGGAGCAGCGCTCGCTGCGCCTCAGCATCAACGCGAGGGAGCGGCGGCGGATGCACGACCTGAACGACGCGCTGGACGGGCTGCGCTCCGTCATCCCCTACGCCCACAGCCCCTCGGTGCGGAAACTCTCCAAAATCGCCACGCTGCTCCTGGCCAAGAACTACATCCTCATGCAGGCGCAGGCCCTGGAGGAGATGCGGAGGCTGGTGGCCTACCTGAACCAGGGCCAGGCGCTGAGCGCCCCGCTGCCCGCCACCCTCAACCCCTTCGGACAGTCGCCCGTGTACCCCTTCGGCGGCGCGGCCGTGCCCGCCTGCCCCGAGAAATGCACTGCCTTCACAGGAGCCGCCTCCGCCCTCTGCAAACACTGTAACGACAAGCCTTGACTTCTGCCTTCTTCCGGCTTTTCCTTTCTTTTGCTTTAGTTTTGGCTTATTTTTTGGTTTGGGTTGGGGTTTTTTTTTTGTTTTGTTTTGTTTTTGTTTTTTTGGTTGGTTGGTTTGGTTCTTGTCCGTGCACTTTTCTTTTCACTGCCATCAGCCCTGGCTTCCTTCCATCAGTTAAGTCTGGGCTTTCTTTTTTGTTCTTCTCTTAAATACCACCCCCTCCCCATTTGGAAATATTTGGCAGTTCACGTGGACCCCCAAAACACCCACTTTCTACTTTATTTAGTTCCCCCCTCACATGCAACTTCATCTGTAGAGTTATTTCCTTCCCAGCCTGTCAGTGGATTGTGAGCGTAATGTTGCTTTTCGCTTGCTCTGAGCTACAAAGTTTTTGAGCAGTTTTGAAACAGAACTATAGAAAAACAGAGAGGGAGAGAGATCTGGAAATGGAAACCTCAGCGAATTTGCCTTGGCATGATCGACCTGTGTTAAAAATAGATTTAAAGGAGGGAGGGGAAGCAAAATCCAGCTGCAAACTATGCAATGTTTCAGAATCATGGGCGGAGAGGATTCTGTGTAGCCAGCTGGGGTTGGACTGCACCCGCAAATCTAAATGGAAATCATTTGGTCAGTGCTCACGGGAGGGGGGATGTCCAGTACTCTTGCTTAAAACAGTTGATGCTTCAAAGTAAGATGCTTTTTTTTTTTCTCTCTTAAAAAAATTAACCCTTTACTGGACTGAGAGGAACCTGTGATTGTATGCTAATGCTTGCTGTTTGCCTGTTTCTCAGCTTGGTTAAGTTTTCCAGATGATTTTCCAAAGTCGTTGCTCATCATGATGAACAAAGCAAAAGGTGACTTAACATATTTATATGTATTTATAATAAATAAAAGACATGAATAACCACTTTCTCTGTCCTACATGTCTCTAAAACCAGCTGGCAGTCCCGGCAGAACCCCTGCTGGAGACAGGTAAAGCAGAAATGGATGTGACAGGAGCAGCTGAGTGAACTTAGGGGAATGTTCAGAATACTTGTGAAAAGCTTGTGGATGTTCAGCTCCTTATCAGCAGTGATTTGCACTTTTTCCTCCAGTTTCTCCTGAACCATGAGCACACAAAAAAAGTTGCTTATGTCTGAGTTAAGCAGGCAGGGGTTTAGGCTGTGTGCTCTGGCATTTGCTGGGGAAGGCTGTGCCCTGACAGTGGTGTTTGACCGAGGTTGTTGCAGCAGCAAGCTTAGGTCTGAGCACACCCATGGAAAACATGGCAGGGAAAGAAATCGCTTAAAGACTCTGCTTATCCCTTTGGCTCAGTTTTCTGTTCTATCCACAGCTTGACCTGTGGCTAAATCTGTGGTTTGGGCCACTTAATATCATGACTGAACTAATGATCTCTTGCCAATATTGACTGTGTTCGTACAAGTTACAAAGCGCGTCTCTCGCTGGCTGAGTTCTCGGTGTCGCTTGCGTTGCTTTACTTTGGTTTTCTGGTTTATGTTGTTCAATGCTTTGGTGCCTTGTATGCTTCACTAGTCATTATATAATAATGATAATAATAATTGAGGTGCATTCAGTGCTTTCTGTTTGGGTTGGAAATACCCATCCAATGTCAGAGCAACCAAGTAAACTGGTACAGTCGCAGCCTCAGGGGCTCGAGCTGTCCGTGGCCATTTGTGTTAGGAGTGGGGTGTAACTATTTAGGGTTATTAAACCAATTTCCATGCCTGTCGTTAGTGTTATGCTAATTTGAAAAGGACTGCCATCCCTCTGAAGCGCTTGTCCATGGCACTTAATTTTAATTAATACATTTCCAAAAGACTTTTTGTGTTTGGAAAACGAAGTGTGTGATTAAGCCTTATTCATAAAGACATATGTTTAAAACTGGTTCCTGCTCATTTCCATTTTTATATCTTCATTTCTTTCCTGTAATTAAAAAAAAAAAAAAGAAAAAGAAACTAATAGTTTTACAGAACATTTTATTTCTTGTACCTTTTTCCATAAAAGAAAATTTTGAAAGTGCTCTTAAAGCACGTCTGATGAAGTGAAAGCCAACCAAAACCCCGACTGAAGCAAAAATTACTGGAAACTGCAGATCAGCAAAGGTCACTTAAATTTTTGCAGACTGAGTTGTTGCTAGGAAATATTTGGGGAAAAAAAAAAAGGCCAGTTTAACAGGGAATCATAATTTTTAAGTAGATGTATGTTACTTCTGGTTAAAACTACAGAAGATTGATTACATTTAAATGGTGATTAGCTTAACTGTTCATTTTTCGCCAAAGCTAAAATAGTTGGAGAATAAGGTACTTAACTGCTCAATATTTCATCTGAGTTTGGTTTAGTTAAAGACTTAAGGCTAAAAATAATGGAATCTGTAATTGCTTCTTTGTCAAATAATTATGGCCCAAAAAAGAAATCTTACTAATTTCAGAGCCTAAAAATTCCTACACAGTCTGAGACAAGATATTTTTGGAATGATGGGTTTTAGTACAGTGATTGTTTTAAATCTCTCCCTTTCATTTACATCAGTAAAAACTTGCTCATACTATCATACCTACCTAGAATCCTAAAATTCTACCTTCTGAGAATCCTTTAAATATTCAGAAGGTTCTTCAAAAGCCCACTTGGAATTAAATGATCTCAGGAGGTTAATAAGGGATTTCAAAAATAAAAGGGAAAACCTGCATTAAAAATTTTTTGAAAGGAAAAATGTCAAGTTTGACTATTTCAGTGCTGTTAAAAGGCCAGATATTACAAACAAGTGTAGAATTTATCAAAGCAATACTAAAGGCAATTAACCTTAAAGTACAACAATTTCAATTCAAAAGGAAAAAGAATACAAATCATAACTTTTCCTGCAACAAACAACATTAAGCTAAAACTAAGTTGACCAACTTCTCAGTTAATCTGGGAGTTCTGTCTGGGAGTTCTGTCAGCTGCTTTTGGCCACCCTGGACTTGCAGGATTTTTGCTGGAGTTGGGATGGAGCCCATTCCGAGCCCTCTGAGTTTCCCATGACAGGAAGGCACCTGCTCCGAGGTGATTTCCACTGTGCTGAGCTGCTGCTAAAACTGCTACCAAGTGAATGCCTCATACTTCTCAAAGATGATTTTGTTGGGAGGGGATAAACGAGCAGCTGCCCGTTGCATTTGTGTGTGTGAAGCATCAGTGCTAACCTTGCAGATGTGTGTGGTTATCCTGAGGATGAAGCCCTGTTCTTGTCATTTGTTTTTCTCCTTCTCTGGCATATTTTGTGTACCATGTGAGGTTTGAAGTGTCTGTTTCCATTTGGTGTTTCAGAGAATATGAAGGGAGGACTTGAGAAAAGCTGAAGATCTTTTTTTTTTCTGCTCAAATGTTCTTGTTATGATGCCTGCTTTTTTTTCTTTTTAAGAAGGATTTATTGTGTATGCTCAGATGGAACTGAAATACAGATCGTGTGTTCTAATGTACTTATTATCCTAAGTTGTTCATACTTGGAAAACATAATGCCAACTTTTAATTAAATATAATATATTGTTTTCTAACCTCACTTAGTTTTTCTTTGAACTCCAAGACTGAGCAGCAAGAGGTGTCAGAAAGAGGAAATGCTGCTTCGCTGTCTGTTGCATTTTTTAATTGTGTAATTCTTATCATTAACCAAAATGAAGGTTTTGGTTAATATAACCAAATATCTAACCAATATCATTAATAGGGGATTGGAAACTGCTGTCAGCTTGCACTGCATCAGCTCAGGTTTAACATTAACAGTTGTGCCTGCAAGGTAAAATGTTCTTTAACCAAACACAGTTAAGCAACAGGTTTGAAAATGGAGAGTCCAGAAGGCAGCTGTCTACCTCAGATGCCAGCAAAAAGTTAAATCAGTTCAAGTTCCTGGAAAGAGCATGAGAATCATGAAGCTTTCCTTGTCCTTTGATCCATATCTCTGATTTTGTGGCATTCTCTAACAATACCTGAATATTGCTGCACGCTGAGCTTGTTTCCAAGACTTTAGAAAGTGATTGCTTTCTGTTCTCAGATCATTTTCTGGTATTGTCCTTTACCTATACATTTCTATAATTTCCATTTTCTAAGAGCATTTGACATTTTTCAGGGTGAAATGAATGTAGACCCTAACCCTGGTGCTGTTTTGCACATTGGCAAAGTTGGTGATATTGGTGACAAGTCAGGGCTTGGTGCTCCGGGACACAGCGGTGGTTTCTGACCCAACAAGCCACCTTCAAGAGGCTTCAGAGGCCCAGAAAAATGTGTACAAGCTTTACACATTTATTATATCAGCCTTGTAGCTTGTGTAAGGTGTAAGGGATAAACCCTTCACATAAAATCTCTTGTGGCATTTCAGCCTGAACCTGCTCATCGACAGCGAGAGTCGCGGCACGTCCCGCCAGGCTGGGTCCTCACATGCAGCAAGTCTCCAGCCCAGTTTGCCACAGCTGGAATTATTTAGTTCACAGTTTAGGAGAACAAAACCAAGCATTCCATGTTTCACTTCCACAGCATTGTGTTCATCAGGTGTGTTCCTTGAGTGGACTCTTGAAAACAAGAGGTTGGACCCTGCAGCGTTACTGAAATTTGTTTTACCTGTGCTTGTTCCTTGCCATGTGAGTTATCAAGAGAGAAATCATTGCTTTGGTCTGAATCAGTGAAAATGCTTCTAAAGAATGCTAAAATACACCACCAATATTTTCAATTTTCAAAACTGTTTTTTTATTGTTCTCTGTCATTTGAAAGAATTTTGATTAGTATTGCACAGTAGAAAAGTTGGGGGCGTTTTGTTTTCACTAATCCTGATTAAGGCTAGAAAAGACTCTTGATTACAGTAATTTTAATAATGTAAATTTGTTTGTGATATGTCTTTAGTCTTTAATCCCCTTTGGCATTCCATTCAAAGGGAGATGAAAATTTCAGGGATTTATAACATTTAAATCAATCGTTCCATGAATGTTTCTCAGGCAGTTTTTCTCCTTCCTGAAATAAAAAAATACCTAAATGGGTATGTAACATATTTTGTGATCAGATTAGAAATACATTTGCATGTGGTTTTTGTGGGAAAATAGCTTAATATCGAGCACTTTCTCTTTACAATAAAGTATATGTGCATAAGAGAAAATGGAACCAATTATTAAAACCAATAATATATTTGAGATCTTTGCTATTCAATCAGATGTTTTGAAGTACAATTTTCATGAAGGACTTTATATAATCTTTTGATAATCAAAATTCACATTAATTCTTTTAGCCATTACCCCGAATTCTTATTTCTATTTGTATTTATGAATACATACAGCTTTTAAATTATCCATTTAAGTTTTTTAAATATTCTTAGCTTCGTTTCACAATAGTAAAATCTGAGTTAATGATTATTCCTGAAACATGGAACAGTTTTGAGTATAACCCTTGTATTTTTTTTAAGGCCAAATAGATTAATCCTAAGCATTAGCATTACAATAAACTAATGTATAGAGATATTTAGTTGATTTAATTCAGAGTGAAAATAAAGGGGTTTATTTATTTTTTTATTTTTTGCTATGCTTAAGGCAGTGAAATTTGCAGAACAAAGACTTGCAGAAGACAAAACACAAGTACTTAAGGTCTTACAACATAGAGAGGGAGAGTGTGCTGCTTTTCAAACTCCTTGCCCTGGTGAAGCAGCTCAAATATATCTATATTTAAATTATTTAACAGCTTATTTTAATTTTTAAGTCTTCCAATTCACCAGTGATTCATGTTCATTAAAATCTGCTCTGTTAATGCCATTTGTATTTGCTCAGTTCCTCTTCCCCCACGCTAACATTGATGTTTTGTGTGTTTGTGTGTATCGATACAGAATTGTACCAGGAATACAACCCAACCTTCCTCAGCTACCAATGGGAAAAAAAAAACAACAAAAACTATCTGCTCTTTTGCCTTAAGTATTTCAAAGGGAAAAAACATGGCTGAGCAAAAAAAACATCACCCCAGTTTTTCCTCCAAGCCCACTTTTGTCTAAAGTAATGAGGCCATAGTCAGTTGGCTCCGAGGAGGGTTGTGATTTAGTGTGACGTACAGTGAATCATTGCAGATCCATTCGGACTGCATTCGTTATTTTAATGAGACACAGGCAAATCTGTTTTTTGGCCGCAAACCTTAAGATGCAAGCATAATGTGAAATGGTTGTTGATTGCCACAAGGCAACTGACATTATGGATTTTTATCGCCATCATTATGCACTTTAAAACTCCCCACATCCCAGGATATTCATCCCCTTCCCTTTCCTCCTGTGAATGACAGGGAAGCCACAACATTGACATTTAAAAGTGAAAAGCCCATCTATCTAATTTCTGGGCTTATTAAAACCTTACGTCGCATCCTCTGGTCTGCACTTTATTATTTTTATTTTTTTTTTATTCACGCTTTCCCAGAGGAGGAGGAAAACCCCCACCACAGCACAGTCACCCAAAAAAGGTCACATTCAGTTGGGCGACAGCAGCACTTGGTCCCCACCAGCCTCTGCTTGATGTAGTACAAGAAATGACAATGAGGCGGGCATATCTGTGCCCGAGCAGTAATCACAATAATGGTGTTCATCAGAATTTACCAGTGCTGAACTTTTCCAGAGTCTGGAGCAATGCTTCCTCCTCAGTGCTACCAGTAAGGGATTTATTGTGCTCGTGTTTGCCTTCAAGCAAAGGGCACCCATTCGATTGTTGAAGAAAACACTTTCAAAATGAGGTTGTGCTGGTAAATGTGGTTGTGTGTGTGGCCATGTTTGTCAGTGTAAAATGCATATGTTGATGCATATGTGTAGTGTCTTCAAGCGTGCATTCACGAATGAGTGTTCCTATAATTTATTTACCTTCTGTGTCTTCTTTCTGTCATTTTCTGATTGCTTTACCAGCATGTTTTAATATGTTTTCATGAAATTTTGTACAACATCATTTGGCTCTAGCACAGGAAGTTCCATTGCACAAAAACCACTGTTCTTCTGAAAAATTGCTTTGGCCTGTTCAAGCCAACAAACTCACAAAATAATATTTTTCATCCTTTTATTTTATCCTTAATAAAAAGAAGTGATGTTTTGGGACAGTACAGGGTGTTGGTTTCCCGTTTTGCCACCGGCAGCTTTGCAGTGGGAATGACAGAGAAGCAGCATACCTTGGCTTTCCCTGGTTTCTAAATGCATCCATCCTATTTTTATTGATTTGCTGAAAGTAAATCTCATGTCTTGTGCTCTTCACACAGATGTCATGAAGAAATCCTTATGCCTTCCATTTGAGAATTACATTACCTTAAGTATTTTTTATCTCCTGGCAGCTTCAGTGTAAAGCAAACTCTCCAGCTGACAGCCATAGTGGGTGCACTCAGTGTTTACAGCAGAACTGAGGCTGTAGGGGAAAAAGATGAAAATCTTTTGCAAAATGTTAAAATGGCTGCTGACTTGGAGGCCTCTGGCTCAGTTTTACATCCTTTCCAATGTCCAAGAAAATACAATTTTACTTCCAACAAGTTTTCTCCCCTCGGCTTTTTCCCTCTCGTTCCTGAGTCGGTTTTGTGGAAGATTTGAGGACAGAAAACACTTTAGTTACAGGAGCTCTATTACTCCTAACAGCCCCTGTTGCAATTGGATGTGGCACTGTATAGAATAATCTTGGTTCCTGGAGATTGCACAACACAGGAGAGCTCATTCCTGTCTGACTAGGCTCCTTTCAGGTGTTTACTTGTAGCAGTCCACAAAAACCCTTTCTTGGGGGTAAGCAATGCACAAAGAGTACCTTCTCACTGCTGTTTCTCTCCTGTGTAGGTTCTTTATTTCACCAGAATTCCAAATAATTTTATTTCGCCAAAATTATTTCACCCAAAATTCCCTGTCAAGCAAGAGTTTTCCTTTTCTTTTTGTTTTCACCTTATTGAAGTTCTTGTCCTCGCTAATTCTCTCCCCTGTAAATGCTTCTGCTCTCGGTGGGTTTCTGATCCAGCCTGCAGACAGATTTACTCCTATAGAAATACACGATAAATTAATTTTTGACCACATTGAGTGTCTGTGCCTGTAGATATTTATTTTGTTTTGGTTTTTAGAGCTAAATCCAATTTGGAAGCGGTATGTGATCATTTCAGAGGAATTCTGGAGAGTTCTTTCCCCAGTTGCCCTGCCCTGAGGCACAGAAAAGATCAAGGCGTGTGCCCGTGGACACACCGTGAGTGGAGCCGGTGGCTCCCCAGATCTGAATTTAGATGATGTGCTCTTCCTGCCTCCCTGCCTGAGCCCCACATCGCTCTGACATCTTCCCACACTGACATCTTCCCTCCCTCCTCACTCTCGGGGTCCCTGGGAAGATCAGCCCTCTGCTGTGGCAGTGGTGTCACCCAAGTCACCTCCTGGTTCCTCTGGAGCAGTGACAGCCGCTTGGGAAGGAGGTGTAGCTACATCTTGGCTATTTTCTCGCAGTCCCTGCTGCTACAGTAGCCCGAGGCGACTTGAAGCTACCCTGGGGACCAGCCAGTCCCCAGCTGCTCCCGAGTGGAGGAGCAGAAAGGTGGCTTCAAGCCATCTTTGTTCTCCAATCCTCGTCTTGTGCTGAGCCCGGTCAAGTCATAGGGGAGAATCTGGGCCAGAGTTTATGAAATGCTTTGCTACAGAAACTTGCCCTGGCTGCCAAACGCATCTCTCTGGTTCTCTGAGCTCCCGTGTCCTGCCCTTCTCTTCCTGCCCTGCAAAGATTCCAGCCGGGATCTCTGTGAAAGCACCGGTCTGTAAGGTGAAGTGTCATCGCCGGGCTGTCCCTTGCTGCTTTCTGTGTGTCTCTGTCAGTGCTGGAGCCACGGGCTCAGCCCCAGAGCTGCTAACCCCGGCAAGGGAGCAGGGCTGGCACACCCTGCGAGGAGGAGGTGCCAGCACTGGCTGAGCAACTCCTTGTTTTGCTTTTTGCAGGGAAAACAGACGCTTCTAACAGGGATTTTTTTATTTGTGTAGTCACATCCCTCCTTAGCCTCTGGTTCTGAACCAGCCCCGGTGCACACCTGTAATTCCCCTCCTGGTCTGACACCCAGATTTTGGCTCTCATGCCATGGAGTTAAGCCATTTCTGACACTTATTTTGCACCAGTATTTCTCTCCCAACTTCAGAGAATCTTCTCATTTTCAAATGAGACAAGTACCAGCATCATGAAATTCACTTTTTGTAATCAGCATTATTTGGGCAGGTTCTGATACTTCATTTCTACTCCCTGGCCCTTGCTGTGATTTCCTGTATAACACCTCAACACACACACACACACACAAACACACACAGTTCTGCTGCTGAAACACTCTTAATAGCTGGGTCTGGTTGTCTGGAATAACAGAACTATTTTCATCTACCCAATGGCATTAATGGAACTGACATGAGGACTGCTCCAGCTAAAAGGAGACAACCCAGGTGACCAAGACAAGGCATGAAAAAAATTTTATTCAGCCCAGACAAAAAAGTCTGTCTCTGCTCATTTGCATTGGAGTGTCATTCCCGTCAGGTCCTGCAATAGGAGTAACACTCATTTTTTACTTTAATATAATCTAAAAACTTCTGAGAGCTCTAATTCTGTGGGCTGGGGTTTTGTTGCAGCACAAAGTGGCTCATCCTGGCAGTGATGTGAGGGGTATCTGCTCAGGCAGGAATGCCCCAGGACCAGTCCCATCATGGCCAAGGCTGATATTTATTTTGTCACAAATATTCTGATGATTCTCTAATGACTTTCAGTCGGTTTGCTGCACTGACCTATGATTCATTCATCACATTATCCCAGCTGCTGGCCTGAAACACTCTCTTTAAGTTAGAACTGAAGTTTATTCTGATCTCAGTTTTCATTGAGATGTGGTATTGCCCCAAATTTGGGGGTTCTGTTAAAATTCAGGAGCAGTATACCCCATATTTGGAGGCAGAGGATGGTGGAGTTTAAGCCAAATATAAAAAAACCTCCAACACAGTGGACATTGATTTTGAAGTAAAAACATTAATAACTTGGGGTGGACTGGAGAAGCTCTTTTCACATAAACTTGGTCATCACAATTCAGAAACCTTGATTTCTAGTGTCCGTCTAAACAGTCATGTACAGAGGAGACAAAGTGTCTTTATTCATTCAGCAGCTGAAAAGTGGAAATTACATGTCTTTCCTCTTCATTTTCTCTGGGAAAATCTTTTAACTAATTTATGGAGTAGTTAATCTGGTTTCGCACGTGTGTGGGTAAATGAGCATGTCATGTGTCTTCATGTGCAGGAGAAAAAATTGTTTCCTGATGGCAAGATAATGGAAACATATTGGGGGTGAGAGAAGGGTTTCATTAGAAAAGCACAGCTTCACCAGTACGATCCTTGCATATGAATCATGACTCATCTGCTCCAGAATGAAAAAAAAAAAAGAGAGAGAGAGAAAAAAAAAATCACTGGGAGTCAGATTATTGTACCTAACTCAACATCTAAAAGTCAGACAACTAATTAAGCCTGGGCTGTCTCCATCCTGAGGAATAATAGATAACAGCTTCCCAAGGGTAATTCATGTCACTGTAGAATAGGTGGACAAGTCGCCTTCTGGGGATGCTTATCTCTTGGCATTGACTGCAGAAGCTACACAGATAGCTCAGAATAGATGCCTGGTTTTCAGGGGCAGGAACACAGCGAGAGGAGCCCCTGCCTTACAGCCTAGTGCTAGAATTAGGACTTGAAATGAAAGCTTAAAAGGTCGTGGTTTCCTAGCAGTTAGAATAATCTGTCCCCAATAAGAAGCAGCCCATCAGCAGCCAGAATAACCCAGGGCAATGTGAAATTAAAAGCAGTTTTCATTAAGGCTGCCAAGGGAAAGTGTTTGTATCTGTGGGAGGCAAGTCTGCTCACTAAATAATATAGGATGATAACAATGAAAGAGATAAATGAATAGGGGCACATGGAGTGAATTATGCTGACAAGTCTGAGTTAAGCTGAGAGTTGAAGGCTGTGGACAGTGTCTGCCTCAGGGACTTGGAGTGTTCAGCCAGGTCAGAGCCTCTCTCAGAGGCCCATTAGAAAGATCTATTGAGTCATAGAGTCCTAGAATAATTTAGGCTGGAAAAGCCCTCTAAGATCATCATCCAACCATTTACCCAGCACTGCCAAGCCCACCACTAAACCATGTACCATATTTTTAAATCTCTCCAGGGGTGATGACTCCACCACTTCCTTGGGCAGCCCCTGCCAGGGCTTGACAACCCTTTCTGTGAGGAAGTTTTTCCTAATACCCAATCTAAACCTCCCCTGGCACAACTTGAGGCTGTTTCCTCTTGTCCTATCACTCCTTACTTGGGAGAAGAGACTGACCCCCAGGCAAAGTGAATTTATCACAAGATATTTGAGGGAGGTTAAATTTGTATTTCTCTGTTGCCCAGGAGCTGTGAGCTGAACGTGGTTGATGTTATTTGCCGTAAGAAGATGATGCTCAGACACACTGCAAAAATCAGCCAGAATGAACGGAGAGAAAAGTCCCAATTCCACAGCTACAAACTGGGAAAAGAGCAGTGCACATCCAAGATGGCATTTTGCACCTGAGAACACAGCAAGCAGCAATGCATTTCTGAAATGCATAGTATGGCACTGCACTGTGTGCTCCCCTCTGACTAATGCCATGTGAAAGTGGCCTGATGCAGTGTGTTATTTGTCCTGATGTATTCTGGAGCTTCTGTGAACAAATGCTAAGGAGGCTGTGAAGCTGTCACGCTTTGTAAAGGCTTCTCAAAGGTTGTAGATTTAGTAGCTACAATTCAAAAATGCAATCGTGTTTTTAAAGCTTTTCTTTTCCCTGGGTGGAGCCTTCACAGACACCCAGAAGGTTTTTTTAATTGATGTCCATAACTCTTCCATGGTTAAAGCAGGGCAGCAGAGAGGGCACTGAACTGCAGTTGCACTGTGATTTACTGCCAAGGTTTGACAACAGCATTCCATACATATCCACTGGAAAATGCTCCTAATTTTCCCTCAAACACAGCAAGTCTGCCATCCGAGATATCTACAAATTCTGAAATTCAGTGATGGAGCGAGGGCGGAGAGATTCATCGCGTTTAACCCATGACTGCCCCATTTTTCATCCTTACAAGGACATTAAACACAGTAAAACGAGTCCTGGTGGAAGCCTGTGTCTCCCTGAAGTGGGCAAACGATAGGTTAAGAGAAAGCAAATGAAAGGTAAGATTAATAGCATTTATCATGGCAGATAGACTAGCAGTTTGCTAATTAAAGATGTTAGAACATAGAAGCAGCCAAGGATCAGTGGCTTTTAATGAGGATGTTGTAGGGTGATTTAGGTCTAATTTTCTGCTTAATAAGGCTGGTTTAAAAAGTAATTTTGTTGGGATGTGACTCTCCTAAACCTGTTCATTATCAGTGATGGGACTTCACTTCAACACTCCAGGAAATGTTGTGTTTAATTAATATTGTGTCGGCAAGTGGATATGCTGACAGATGAGAAAAAAATTGATGAAGAACTTTCAAGGACATTGACTTCATTACACAGCTTCATTATAGCCTGAATAACTGGCTAAATATGTCACTGGAAAGATAATGTGCCACTTTTAACTCTTTTCAGTGTGTTGTTCATGTAAGTAAGCAGAGGATTTCTTTCAAAATAGCCACTATTGGAAAAAAAAAAACATCAAGGGATCAGATCTGCATTTTCTCATTGCTTCATTCTCTTTATGAGATTTCTAACTGAAGGTGGAGATGTAAAGCAAAATACTGTGGGTTATTTACATTAATTCATCAACCATTTTGCTTGGGCAGAATGTGATGTTAGTAAGTGACATTCTTCACCATTGGGTAATTTTCCACAGTGCCCCTGAGACAGGAGTAGAAGTTAATTTAGAGGTTTTTTATTTCTCTCTGCACAAAACTCCATCCTGAGGTATAGTGATGGATTGATCAGTGCCTATATATATAAATTGGGTACCAGGGTGGGAGGATCTCAAATGGATCTTTTCACCTCAGCTCAGAATTGTTGCACAACAATCTTTATTCCCCACCAAGGAACACCACTTTTAACTCTGATTAGTGGGTAGTGTGTTTGCAGCCAATGCTTCTGCAGCATCCTTTAACTCTCTGCTGGTTTTCTTTGCAGACTCACCTTTCCCTTGGCTGAGGTTAAACTATGAGAAAATCACCCTATGAAACAATTTTTTAAAAAAACACACTCCATTAATTCAATTAAATTTTGGCCACTGTAGTAGTTCACAGTAGTTTACAGACCACCCTCCATCACTTCACTGAATTTTCAACCAGAAAAGAAAGCAAAAATAATCTGCTTCAGACTAAATTATGTGATTTGAGTGTGACCTCAGAGACTTTGAGTTGGGGTTCTCTGATCATTTTCATAAGATTTCTTTGCAGCAAGGAAAAAAATCTTCAAGTCTGATCTCTTAAACAGGAGTGGGGAGAGAAAAAAGAAAGTACTGAGCACAGGACCTGGAGCAGCTTTTTGCTGGGGTTACAGAAAAGCATCCTAAAGGCCTGTTACAATCTTCCTAGTGAAAAACAGGTCCAGCAGCAAACCATTGACTTTTCCTGGGCTTCAGTTGCCTCTTCTTTGAGAAATAAGACTGTTAAAGAAGCAAAGGGAAAATAACCAGAGATCAACCTTTGAGGCTGAAAGCAAAAGAAGAAAAAACTGTCTTCAATCTTAATCATTAGGGTTATTAGCCAAGAGAAGAGGCCCAGGCAGGGGAAGGAGAAGCGAAGCTGACTGGAGGCGACAGCTGGACTTTATCGGATGCGTCAGTTCCCTTTAACACCTCCATTTGGTGGCTGCTGTCACCTTCAGATGAGGGTTTTACAGGATGGGATCCAGGAAAGCATTCTGGAATGTCAGCCCCGTTACACACCAGGAGCTTTGTCCCCATCCCAGGGTTTGCATTTCCCCTTTGCCATCGCAGGCTCCGGAGCGTGTCCTTGTGCCAGGGGTGGCACCGGGCCCTCCCCCGGCACCTCACAGCTCTGCCCACGTGCCAGCACCCATTCATTAATAATGACTCATTATTTTCTTACCCTTGGTAATAGAAAGGCAACACCCAGCCCAACTGTTCCATGAAAGAGGAGCTGACAGTGTCCTGTCATCACGGCAGAGCTGAACCCACTGCTGAACCCTCTGCCTGCAGAAACTCAGTGAGACATCCTGGGGCTGGGAAAGAGGAAAGGACCAACCAAAGCCACCATCCCCTCCCTGGAATGGCTCTGTTGGTGCCTGCATAATGGCCCCCCTAATGGGTAATTGCAGGATTAGAACCTCAGGGTTTAAATATCACAGGGGGACATCTGCCAGTGGAGCAAAGCACTGCCTGGCAGTGCAGAGATGCTCTGAGACACTCCTATGGATCAGCCCGTGGGAGACAAGGTGCCTGGGGGATGGAACACTGGCTGAGCCTGTTAAATGTGCATTTGGTTGATATGTGGCATACTGAGTGAAATTCCAGGATTTTTTCCTTGGATTTTCAATGGTTGGACAGCCAGAAATATCACAAGGACTTAATTTAAAATAGCATCTTTCTTTACCTTGCTCCATGGTGGGATCTGTCTTACCAACTATCTGCATTTAATTGCATTGGTTAGGTATTATAGCCAAAAATCTGCCTCCTTCCACTTCTGGCTGCCTGATGCCTGCTGCAGTCAGGAAGAAGCACAAATTTTCTTGGAAACAAATTATTTACAGCAGGGCATGTTATTGCCAGACTGGCTCAGCTAAGAAGTAAATGCAGAAGTTTTTCAGAGCCTGTTAAGCCCAGCATGGGTTGAGATCCACTGGAAACCTTAGCCATGTGGGCATGGATGAGGCTAAAGCTGTTTAAAATTGGGATGAATAAATGTGATGTGGGAATTGATTGAAACTTTTGCTTGGGCCAGGAAGACCCAACTGTGTGGATGCTCCACAGTGGGCACCACGTTCCAGTTTGGATCCAAGATTCCCATTTCAGGGACTCTTGGCTTCTGTCTGACGGGCAGGAAACTCAGGATTTTATTCTGTTTGGCTTTTCTTGTTCCTGAGTTCAGTGCTTAATTGTTCCCTGGCCAAGGGGCTAATTAATTCCTATGCAGGGCAATTAAAACACATCAGATGTGATCAGTTTTGCATCGCTGACAGTGAGGTGACACAGAATGCAGCCCTGGACAAGGAAAAGACACATTCCCATTTGCCTTTTGATCCTGCTGCAAACAGAGCTGGATCCCCAGGGTGGGGGGCAGGCTCAGACTGAGCTCAGACAACTGGAGGAGGAAGCAGACACATTTTTGGGGGGTGAGCTGCACAGTTCATCCCTTCTCCTGCCCTGGGTTTGGCAGGAGGGAGCTTGGTTTAGTTACTGAAATTGGGATGTGGGGCAGAGACTGAGAAACCCCAACTGCTCTGGCAGGGCTGTCTGGGTCATCTCCAACACCCTGGTGGGTTGGTGTCACCGTGCCATCACACAGGGAGGAGCTGACACCCCAGGGACAGTGGGGAGCTCAGGGGCAGGGTAGGGCATCACCTCCTGAGTGGCTGGATCGTGCAGGCAGGAAGATTTGGAAGCAAAGGGTGGTAGAGACCCAGCTGTGCCAGCAGCACACACCCTGGCTCTCAAGAGCAGCCTTTTGCTCACTCATGTGGCTCCTGGATTACCTCAAATGAGCATCCACCTCTGGGGCTGGAGCAGAGAGTCCTTCAGCACACACTGTAAAAGTATGCAGATGAAATTTTGAAACCAAAGTGCCATTAGAAATCTGGCTCTTTGCAGCCTGTTGTATAATCCATTACAACACACAATTATGTAATTGTCAGTTTTCCAAGAGTTTAGTATTTGGATCATGCCAAAATCAAAAGTGTGTTCTTATTAACATCCCAAATGTACTTAAGTGTTTAGTAAATAGCAGAAGATACATTTCTTGCCCTAGAGAACATACAGTCTGAAAAATTAATATTGATTCTAGACAAACCAATGTTTGCTTACTAAAATCACGTGCTGAATACTTTATAAACACACACCCAGCTGCAGGGATGTTGGAAGCTCTGTCTCCCTCTGATGCCATAAACACAGCCTGAGTCTGTATTCAAGGCTTCACCTCACCATGCAGCTTTAAAATTGTGGCAATAATGTTATTTAACAACATCCCCCATCAGGAAGAGCGAAGGTAAAAAAATTCAGACTTTTTTCTTCAGCTCCCCAGTGGGTTTCTTTTAGGCAAGACCCATGTACATTAATACAAATCATATTTTATGTTACTCACAGGACATAGAGATAATCAGAAAGCTATCTTCATAAACAGAGGGTTATTCATAATCCCTCACATGGCATTTCAATTATCAGTCTGATGACGATGTGACATTATGGATGAGGTTGTGATTAAATTTTCTTGTGTAATGACCCTAAGTAAATCTTTGCAATTTTCATTTTGCAGAGATTTAATATAGATTGGTGGCCTGTTGTTTGGCCCCTGTTTAATCCAAAATCGCTCATTAAATTGGGACCAGTAAACATCTGATGATTGCATTTCATGGACTCAGCTATGAATTTAACATATTAAATCTACATTCCAGATGGATATAAGCATCTGTTCTCATTATGGTTATTGGTGTTAATCTGAAACCCTGACCTGTTTCCCCTAACATTACTCATATTAAATTCCATCCCAAATTCTAACATATATTGGCATGAGGGCAGGAGGTAACTAAAATACCTTCACGTGCACATAATCCAGTGAAAGATGAACAGCAGAAATTAAGGGACAAATGACACGAACTTCTTGTTCTCAGAAGGTGGCTTTCACTGCTGCAGAATGTAAAACAACTGCTTTTGTTTTCCAGCATTGAAATATAACCCTGAAAAACCCCAGCAGTCAATGCTGTTTGACCATGTACTCGCTAATCAGCGGGCTTGAGCTGTATCCTTTACAGAGCAGCACAGCCCTAATTTGAAAATCTGATTTGTCACTAAATCTCGTCAGAGTTTGACCCAGCATCTTGCAGGCACTTCCCTGGCAGTGGCCATGCTCCTCTGCTCCACAAACACTCAGCTCAAAGTCAAATTAATCGGTGACTTCCAAAGACCATTAGGAAGAAGATATGCGTTCCAGGGCTGCTGAGAGCTTCTCCACACTGTGTGATTCATGTTTATTGCAGCTGGGGCATTTATTTATTAGATTGCTCAGTGTAATGGGAAATTTTAAATGACACACATTGTATTACAGGGAGGCTTAGCAAAATATTATCTCCCTGTTATTGTAAATCAAACAATTCTCAATGTCAGCACGGATCACCTTTGCTCAGCAGAAGTTTCTCCAGAGGGTTTGTATAGTTCCTTGGATATACATATATATATATTTATTTTATTTTTTTTTTCTTTAATTTCAGGAAGCATGCCCCCTTCCCAAGCTGATGTGTGAGACAGAGCTCACAGCTCAGTGCTGGGTTGGGATCCTGGCTGCAATCCTGGGTTTACCTTGGCTTCACACCCAGGTCCTGTGCCTAAAGGATCAGCCAATTCAGCCCCGTGGTATCAAGATTAGTCAGAAGGGTGGGTACAGTTTTTGCCTTGAAAAGGAGAAAAGCAGTCAATATTTTAAAGGAGAGGAAGTAGATTTGTTGTACCAATCTTGTACCAAAAGGCACAAACCCCTCCCAACACCTCATTAGCCTATTCCCTGGGGTTTTCCTGGCTTGTTAGGGCAGGAGAAATCCATCCTCTGGGGCGGTGGGAGAGGGAAAAACAGCCAAGAAAACTGCAAGTACCAGGGAAGTCTGTCTGAATTCTAGCAAAGCTGGGCTGCAGCCAAAAATCTGAGTTAAGCCCTTGCTGGGGTTTGCCCTCCTGCAAAGCACCAGACAGACCATGAGTGGTTTCAGCAGGAAAAAACCTTAGGGGAGGGCTTTGGGGGATTTTAAGTATCAGATATTCACCTGCCAGATAGGAACACTGTCCCTGAAGGGATGAAGAGTTGGAAAAAGTACCAAAGCTGTGGTTATTGGTTGAGAAGTGAGACACAGTATTTCCTGATGGTTGCACTGGGCAGTCACTTGTCTGTACAATTTCTGTGTGATTTTGACAGGTTGAAAAGCGCAGAAACACAAATGCTTTATTTCCAATATGGACTGAGGTTTGTACATACAGGAAAAGGGGATTTAAGTGTGTACTATGTATTAGAGAGCATCATCTCCACACAGAAAACTGTCAGGGCCTCATGTACCCATTTTGTAATGGGAAAAAAATCTGATCTCTGAAATACTGGCTCAGAGACCACAGAACAGAACTGGGCAGGGGAAAGAGCTGCAGCGTCTAGTGGGTGAAAATAGCCACCAAGGTGTGTATTCACTATCACCAGTGCTTGTAACAGAAGGACAAAACAAACCCAATCCCTGTCATTAGTAATTAAAGCTGCATCACTCAGGGCAGAGCGCTGTGTGTGTGCAATGAGGCTAATTAGCATCAAAGTGCAGTCTGACTGAGGCAGTTTGGTGCAGGCAGCACGGCAGAGGGGCTCAGCAGTGAGGCTGGAGGCATTTCAGACCATGCAGTTTGGCCTGGGCTTCCTGCCCTGGTTCAGAGGTGGCCAAAATGTTGGTCAGCAGCAGCTGCTGGTGTTGGGATGGCAGCAGTGGGTGCCCGAGTGCAGAGTGAGGAGATGCTGCCCCAGGTGATCAACACAAAGTCATTTCTGCTCCATAAAATGTGCTTTTTATACCCAGGTGTTGTTGCACCAGGTTTTTGCCAGGTTGGTCTCAGAATGAATGGGCAGCAGAAGCTTGGGTGTGTGGGCACCACCAGGAGCCACCAGCTCAGCCTGGGGAGTGGGAAGAGGGCAAGGAAAGGGGTCCTGGAGGAGCTTCTCTGGCAGAGAGGATTACAGCAAGTGCTGTTTGTTTGGGTCATGCTAGTGGAAGATATTTCTGCCCATGGCAGGGGTTTGGAACCACTTGAACCCTGAGGTTCACTTCCAACCTAAGCCATTCCAGGATTCCAAGATGTGATTCTGTTTGCTGGTGTTTCCCCACTGGCTGCAGCCCACAGGAGCAGACACACAGAGTGGCAGATAACCAGCAAGAGATTTCCACAGCCCAACTGTGGAACAACACTCTTTTCTGTAGACAAAGCCAGAATTAAAAATACCCTCCCTAAGAACCGATTCACACCATTTTAAGCAGATCAAGAAACTATCTATGCCAATGAATGCACTCCTTAAATTCCCCCCAGCCTGCAAAATGAGGATTTTTAAGAGGGGATAATGCTGAATACTGATTTGGGGGAACTGTGATGTAGCTCCCAGCACAACAGACCAAAGATTTTAATTGCTTGTTAACTCCCATTGTGGCACACGAGTTAGCAAAGCTGAAGCAGTCTGACATAAATCACATGTCCCAGCCCAATAAATCTCCTCTCCAAGTGACAGCTTTGCAGACAGCAGTGAAGGAGAGCGGCCGATGCCCAGACCTGTACGTACAACTGCCGCTGAAACCGGTGACAGATCTGTTGAGACCAAAACACTTGGCACTCTGCTAATGTCTGTCATTATGGTGATTGATACAGCCCCTCTATCACACTTTGCAGTCGTCTACATTTCCAAAGCTTTATTAAATTACGGCGTCTCCCAACTGTTATCCGGCATCAGCGCGAGGAAATGACCAAGAGCAGCCAGGGACAAGTTGAGGATTTTCAGCTCTGAAGAGCTGTGGAGGTGAAAGGGGTGAAAGCAGAGGGTTTGCTGACTTCTCTAAAGGCTAAAAAGCTGAGGACAGGGTTACCTTTATGTGTAAGGACAGGAGCTGACACTGTCCCCACGCTGAGCACTGGAAAGGTTGCTGCTGATAAAAGAAACAGGTTATTCTACCACTTAAAGCTTGGCAGGACCAAGGGACCTGCTGCTGCCTTCAATGTGTAATAATTATCAAGGTTGAAGGATTTATTTTGTGAGCCCTGGTGCTCTCGGGGCTGGGGTTATCTTAATGACTCTGCTGCAAGTGTTCCCTTTGACCTACCTTCAGTGCCAGCCCCAGGAACAGGTGCCATTAGAATATATTCCGCCCCACTGAAAGTCCTGTCTTCATGGAGACTTTAGGAGGAAGAATTTACAGATATATTGTTTCTATAAATCCCCTGATATTATCTTTTATCGGTAGTAATAAATGTCCATATTAATTAACTTAATGGTTTTAACTGCAGTAATGACTTTGTATTAAACTAGTGAGCTTTCATGTTCCACATAAAAGCTGCAATATTAAAACTCATCTACAGTATTTTTTTCCAGCTCCTATTGTGCTGAAACAAAGCAAACCTATTGCTGGAATATTCCAGCCACCAAGGCCAGCAGATGAATCAACCTTGCTGTAAATTATATCCACTTTTAAATGGAAGTATACTCAAATTCAGAAGATTTTTGATCAAGCCACAAAAACAATACAAAAACAACGCAATCACTTTTCCCTTTTATTTCTGTATTTTGCTAACAAACAAGTGAATCTGGTACTCAGTCTTTCATCTGTCGCTGTGAACATTCTGTGTGTTCCCATAAATATTTGAGAAAAATTCATTAGTTTTTGCAATCATTTTGAAATACATGTCATTGCCAGAGCCAAAGCCAGAGGAGGTGTTGGCTACCAGTAAAGGAGAAGGAAATACTGCATGTAGTGAGAGCTGTGAGAGAATATCAAAGAAATAGCTTCAAAATTTCCTTTGCATTCCCCAGGCTGAAATTTCTTTACATTGTATGTGACCTCATGCAACTGGAAGAGTGGAAAATGATGATTATCTGTAGCCAGGGCAGTGGTGCAGGAAAAAAAAAGCTTATCTCCATAAATTGACATCTGTGAACAGTTTTTCCTGGTTCTACCAGGGCTGTGTCTGAGCCAATTTAGTCACTGGTTTTCTGTGGATTTAAACCAGCACGACTGTCTTCACCATCTGTGTGAACTGGCCCCATTTGAGAGCTGGCTGCTACCAGTGCTTTTCCCAGCTCTAAAATGCTTGGGCAGATGTGTTTGTTCACGGCTCCTAAACCCTCCTGAGAAAGCCCATGACCCCTCCAGACATCCCAACACTGCCTACACAATTCCTTTCAAGCCATCCTTTACCTGCAGCTGAAATTGTAAACAAAACCTCTAAATCTGAACACAGAGAAAGTGCTGCTGCTTTCCAAAGGTATTTCATCTCTTGCATTCCATTTGGGAGATAAAGAAGGGGTGCACCAGAGGGAGAGGTCCACAAATGGAACCCCACATCCATCCACAAGGACTTCCTTCATGTCTGAGATGCACTGGAGGACAACTGAGGCTGTGTGTAACAGGATTGGATTTGCATTATTACAGCAATTGATCTCTGCAAATGAAAAATTTCTCCCTAAACTCTTCATGCTTTCTAATAAAAGCACATTGCAGGCACAAGCTGGTTAAAACAGAAGTGGAAGCCAAGCCCTCAACCAGGGCACAGTGAAAGCTTTCTAGTCTGGTCCATAATCCCAAATTCTAAAAACTGCAAATTTATCTCTAAATTCTCCAAGAAAAAATTGCTGGGTTGTGCTGGCCCTTACAAGCAGCAAAGAGAATTAAGAAGGAGCTCCCAGTCCTTTGCATGGCCACCAAAAATGAGATCCCACTCCTCCTGCTCTCAGCACTGAGCCAAGCTGCTCAGTGTCATGGACTTCCTCATGGAATTTAGGCTCAGCAGGTCCTTATCATTATGTGCTGGGAGAGTATTTGCCAATGAGCTTATGGTGCAGCGAGGAATGAGGATTTCTTGGCTGGTTGTGATGGGTTTGGGGTTTCTGAGCAGCTTCAAGCAAACCCCAGAGCATCTTCCCGAGAAAAAGATCAGCCAGCATTCAGGCTCCTGATAACTTCTTTAGGTCTTTGTGCTTTTTTGATGGCAGGAGCTGCAGCTGTGGTTGCAGTCTTTGGCAAATCTGAGCCGCGGTGGGGCTGTGCAGCCCGGGGCAGTGGAGCTGTGTTGGGGGACATGCCAGAGCCTCGCCTGATGGCTCCCTCTGGGAGTGCTGCTTATCCTGCAAGCTTTATGTAAATATTTTTAAGTGGCACATCTGTCTGAATTACCACCGTGCCCTCCTGGATTGCTAATTGTAGGTTTTAATTCAGCTCTGACGACCAGTTTACATAAATTAGGGAGCTGGCAGTAAGCAAGCTTTGAGGAGATGGGATATGGATTTAGCAAGGACTGATTTTTTTCTCTGTGAAATGCTTCTCCTCACAATCTAGTGCCTCTTCCCTTAGCTTGAATCATTCTGGGAGGAAAACAGAGTAATTCAGCTCTGCTTGTGGAAGGGACACAGAAGAGTTTTGTTTTCACCCCGGCACCAGTGTGCCCAGCCCACACCACTGGTCTAATTGACTTTAACTGGCTATAGAAAAAGAAAAGGATTTGGCATTTAATTTCTGTGCCATACCCCTCTGGCAGGAGTCAGAGCCAGAGCAGCTTGGCATGGCTGTGCTGGCTCGGCCAGGGGAGGCTCTGGCTGACACGAGCACGGTGTGATCCGTGCTGGATGCAGGATGTGCCAACCAACAGGTTGTTGTTACAGGATCACTGCAAGTCTTCCTCAGCTGCACGGGCTCCAAGCCAGCTCTGGCAGGCAAATAAGGCCCAGCAAAGTGGTTCAATACCCAGCCCCATCTCCTCTGCCAAAAGTCTGGGACTGTCCACAAAGGCTTTAAACTCACCACTTGTTCTCCTGGCTCTCACCAATGCTGGCTGCATCAACACTCCCTCATGCACGTTCTTGATGTGGCAAACATGAAATTCGAAAATTTTTGCACCCATTTCCAGCAGTCATCAAGGTAGACATGCCGAAATTGATTCATTTGGTGTGAGGAGAGACTGCTGCCTGTTTGGGAGCAGAAGTTGGCTCAACAGAAGGGTTTGAGAGGGATCTGGAAATACCCCTTGAAGTCAAAATCTTAAATGTTTTGTAGCCAGATTTCACCAGGGAAGATTAACAACATGTTATTTGAATGTTGCCAGCCCCTGTGAGGTACCACACCCCTGGGGTGGATGAAAAATCTGCTTCATCATAACCCTGTTCACAAGGAAAATATCTAAGTCCTTATATTAAATAACAGCTGAGCTCTTATATCTTGTGGAGAAATGGCCTTTTAATATAAATTAGAGCCCAAATCCAAGCTATGATTAGAGTACATGGTTTAAGAGAAGCCATCTGATCATGTGTCTGCCATCACCAGAGCACACATGATCTGTAATTTCACACTCCCAGTTTGCATTTTAGGGAGTTTAAACTTCAAACAGAGACTAATCAAGCAGGTCAGCATTCACTTTCTCCAGACTCTGACCTTAGGACTGTGATGTCTTCAGCTGATATCCTTATCCATCTCATTCCCTGTCTTCTGCCTGAAATGAATCTGGTCAAAGCCATTTTCCTGCTGTCACGTCCTCCTGTTCTCCCAAGCAATCATGCATTTAACACCACAACCACTGACACAACTGATGCAGCCCTTTAACCATCAAGGCACACAGGATTTGTCCCAAAATCTGCCAAATGTCCCTTGCATGGACAGAAGCTGTCCTACAATCGTAGACAGGAAAGTCAGAGTCTCCTTTGGCAGCTTGTGTTTGCAAGCAAAGTATTGAAGCCTTCAAGCAGCAGCAAAGGTGTATTGTCTGATGGGGTTAAAAATCAGTGCTTTTCCAATAAATATGTGTATTCTCCAAGTGAATCAGAGAGGGTTTTTTATTGTTGTCTTCCTCTTGCATCCTTGATTCTCTCCTTTCTTCAGCTGTTCAACAGCTTTAACACAAGACTGACAGAAATAGCCTGACGTGTTAGTAGAGATCAGGATGGATGTGCAGTCACCCAGCCACACACTGTGCAAGACCATGGTGCTGCACCTCTAAAAAGGAGCCATCTGCCACCTGGCATCTCCCACACCAACACTGCAATAGCCACTGCCCATTAGAACCAGCTTTGCAAGAGAAACAGAGAAAGCAATGAGCAAAACCCATCTATTTTACCAGTGGTTCTTTAGAAAAGTCAATGGTCAGGCAGGATGGGCTCAGAAATAGAGCCTGATTTAAGGGAGGAAAGAATACAAGAACAGGCTGGAAATATCCTGCCAGAGTCAACCTGTTGAGACACACACATGCTTGAACTGAAATGATCTAGCTGACTAAAATAGTTGCTGTGAATGTATTTTGTGACTTTGTTTCATCTCGTTTAGACACCTCAGATCTTCTAGATGATTGGAGAATAAGAAGAATAAAAAATATAAACACCTCCTTTAAAAATATAAACCCAGAAAAGCAAAACTAGATAAAGATGTGGAGCTGGGAGAGTTGGTCACTCCCTCTGTCCTGTCTGAAATGAGACTGCAGCTCCTCAAGGCACCAAGTGATGCCTGTGTGCTTTCTTTTCACTTCCATAAGATGCCTCCCACGTGTTAGACCTTCTAGTCTAGTGAGAACATCCTGATCCCCATCCTCACTGCCATTCTGTTTTCTCACATTCCAGTCTGAGCCTTAAAACACAACATTATCTCAAATCCAAGGAGCCAAACCCAGCACTGATGTGATGGATCTGAACAGGACTGCAGCCAGGTGAATTTTTTGACCCTTTCTTCACAAAACATACACCAAGAACAATTAATTTCCTTCACTCTGGTGACAATTCAGCTGCATCCAGGTTGGTCTAGAGCTCATTAAATCTGGCAGAAATCTTTCCATCACTCCAAGAGACCTGGAGCCAGCCTGCTGCCATGTGGGTTGCAAAGGGGTGCCACTCATACTGAAGCACAATCATGGTACATCACTGCATCCAGACTTTCCAGAACAAAAGCTTGAGGGGTTTTTTGGGGTTTTTTTTGCTCTGTCTGGCTGATACTTTTTATGGAATCACCCAAGGGCCAGGTTGTAGTTCTGTAATTGTGCAGGGCTGTCATCCTCATAAATATTAAACACCACTTCCAAGTGAAACTGCAGCTCCTTTTATTGCACAAAGCGATGGATATCCCAGCTGAAACCACTCTGCCTCCTTGCTGGTGCCTGCTGAAAAGTGACTGTGGTTCAAAATATTTATCAATGCTTTGTTGTATTGGGAGAATGCTCAGTGACAGATGGACACTCTCTTTAAAACCTCAACGTATGCAAATCTCCATACAAAAGAGCCCAGGATGTTTTTAATATCGCACACTTGCCTCAGGACATGTTTTTAAATCCCCACTTACCAAGGGGCCTGGCTTTTTATCAGTCAAACGCCTTAAGCACTATGTCAATGTGGACATCTGGCCGCGTGTTTAAAAAATTTTTTATTTGCTAAAATATTTAGTGATGTGACAGGGGTTTTAGCTGGGGACATCAGGTCTAATGGCATATGTTTCAACCCAACTGCTCAGAGAGGAAAAATTAACAAGGTAGCTTTTGGGGCAGTTTACCTTTTAGAGTGTAGAAAGCCAAAACTAAAGGGAAGGGAAAACTAAAGGACCAGGCATAATTTGAGGGTATGAAGAATTGAGGTTTAATGCACTGGAATAGCTTCTTGGGATTGTTCTGATTCTTCTCCATCACTTTGATGTACAAGAGAAATTCTCCTAAGGATGTGTGTGGGTTTTAAGAGATTCTTCCTCCTTTTCAGGCTGAGGTTGGCCGAGGAGATTGGCTGAAACTGTTCCCATGAGGGAGCCTGAGCCGCTGATAAAGGGTTTGGAACTGGTGAGAATGGGTGGGAGATGATTACCAAGGAGTAGATGAATGAAAAATATCAGAAAGAAAGGTGTCATGAGTCTTTCAGGTTTCTTTCCAACCTTTTACACTTAGCACTCAGCAGTGACAAAATCCCACCCAACACCATCTGGGGAGCGAGTCTCCAAACTTCTCACAGGTTTTGGTGCTCCGTCAGCACCCAGACCGTGAAACAGAATTGTGATCCCAGCAGTACCAACCATCAACCTTGCTTTCCTCCCAACTATTCCTAGCAAGCACTTCTTGAAGGATATTGTCAAGCTGGGAAGGGAGCAGAAGGTGTTGAACAAAACCATCCCCGGGCAGTTGGTGATGCCAGGGCTGGTGGCTGGAACCCCTCCGGAGTGGTGAGGGATAACACAACACCCCAGCCTGGTGCCAGAAACCCTTCTGCTTCCAGAACAGACACCTTTTATATTTAAAAATTAGACATGCAAAAGTGATTCCCAGCCTACAGATGTGCCATGGTGTGTTTGTTAAAAGCAGGAGCCTCAGCTAATTGTTACTCACCTGCTCGAGCTATTCTGCTCTCAATTAACACCCCTATTATTAGAAAGTCGCCACATGTGAATTGAAACAGGCATGTTTGCCTTCTGCATGGGCAACCAGGCAGCCTGAATTGCTTAGAGAAACCCAGGCTTCCTCACCTCAGTGCTGATGCTAAATCTGAAGTCCTTTAACCATTCTGTAGCTGGTTCTTCACGAGGGTTTGGTGTGACACTGCTGCTCATGAAGGAAGAGTCATGTGGGGCACATCACTGCTGCCACGTTTGGGTATCGAGGAACTACTTCATGGGAGGGAAAAAGTTTCCTTCCCTTCATTCAGGGAGAAAAATCAACCAGAAGAACCAGCCCAGTGTCTGACCCTTTATCTTCTATCTCTGTGGTACCTGCCTTTTATGTCACTGCAATATTCATGTTCACATTTGACGAACTAAGACCCCCTGGGTTGAATGGTGCCCAGTGCAGCTGCAGGTATGTAAGTATGCACAGTTTCAGGTCAATATGTTTGAATAAATGAGGCCACTTTCTCTTCAGACAAAAAGAAATCTGGCTTTTGGACTGGCTGGCAAATGTTGCATCACTCCATTTCTCTGGGAAAATGAATGAGAAAATGAATTTGGTAGAAGAGCTGCAGATTACAATGCAGTGTGATGATGGAAAGCTAAGGAACAGTGAAATCCATGGACTTCCACTCATTTATGCAGAAAAGGCCAAACTGTGCAGGAGCCAATCTCCATCCATATTGGTGTCCTGTTCCCAGCTGTGACCAGAGCTCTGCCACAGGTCCCACATCCCCCAAAATGTTGATGTGACCAAGCCAGTGTGAAATCTGAACACAGCACCACCAGAAATGAGTTTGAATCCTGGAGCACAAAGCTGTTATTTTCCCAAACAAGAAAATGCCTGCTTTTTCCAAAGCGCTGTTTATTGTCATTTATGGGTGGAAAAGGTTGTTTTTAATGGAGTTTATTAAAAATGTTTTCACCTGGGAGTTGCACAGATGTTACAGTGGGGCCTGAAAGGTTTGACAGAAGATACCTGTGCCCTTCTCTGACCCTTGTGATGGTGGGAAAGGAGGATTTCTGCAGGGATTTCAGCAGGTGACAATTGTCAGGAGAGCTGGTCCTGCTCCATGAGGTCCCTGTGGTCCTCCAGCCACCTCCTGGCTTTGGTGCCTACCACTGAGGGCTCCCCAGCTCTGCATCTGCTCTTCCCTCAGAGGGAGAGATTTTGGCTTCACCCCATCCCTCTTCTGGAAAGAGACAAAATGTCATGGTGAGATCCAAGGCATATCAAAAGAGTGAGACGCCGTGGTAGGCACCAAGCACAGTGATAGATTTGCTGCTTATTTTCCAAATGAGAAGGTGATATCATTCTCCTGGAGCTAAAGCTTTTTAGTAAACCCCTAAATTACTTTTTTTTCATTTAATAAAAAGTTCTTTTTCTCTAGAATACATTACTTTCTTTGTGTCATGTGCTTGTCTTTGCTGCATTCCTCCTGAGAGCAGTTGGTCACTCTAGTTCTATGAAGTATTAATACCCCACCAGTGATATTTATGTACCCAGATCTCTCTCTTTTTTTTTTTTTTTTTACCTTTAGATGTTCAACAGCATGAATATTCTTATTTTTTATTTAAAACTAATTTGGAGTTCTCGCTCTCTAAGGGGTTTCTAATCACCAAAAAGTGCCCGAGGCTAAAACTGATTGACAGGAAAATGTTGTGGCTTCTGAAAAGTAAATTGTCTATTGACAGAGCAGTATACAAAGGAAAATGCTAAATGCTTATTATTTATGAGCTATTAGGGAAAATGTTATTAGCATCTGTTTCCCACATGGGCAAAAACACCTGTCAGACATCAGGAAACTATAAAACGATGCACAGTTAATAGTTACTTTGTTTAAAAAGTCATTAAAATTGAATGTCAGCTAAAACTTAGGAAAACATTATTCTTCAAAAGGCTTTTAATCTTGCTGTTCAAAAAAACAAAATGAAACAAAACAAAACAAAACAAAAAGAAAAGAAAAGAAAAAGACCTTGCCACATTTTAATTTCTGGGAGCAGAAAGGAAGAAGATGTTTGATTTGAAAGTGATGAGGCGACTTGTGGTACACAACAAACAAGGCATGAAAAAAGAAGAAAAGCAGAGGAAGAAAGGGCCAGGTTGGGTCTCTCCTGGAGCTGTGGGGCAGCAGAGGGAGAGCAGAGCAAGGTCAGGCATTTACAGGGGCTTTCAGTTCATTTTGGGCTTGTTTGGATTTCACTTAAACCTGTAAATAGGGGAGGTCTGCCTTTCTCACAATGGGAGACTCACACAACTAGACCAGATTGCTCCCAGAATTTCACACTGACAGAGAACAGGTTTAGGTGGGCTCTTGGGAAGAAATTCTCCCCTGGGAGGGAGGTGAGGCCCTGGCACAGGCTGCCCCATCCTGGAAGTGCCCAAGGCCAGGCTGGACACTGGGGCTGGGAGCAGCCTGGGACAGTGGAAGGTGCCCCTGCCATGGCAAGGGTGGCACTGAGTGATTTTTAAGGTCTCTCCCAAGCAAACCCTTCTGTGGTTCTGTCCTCAGCCCCAAACTGCAGTTGCCACAAACCAGGACCAAACTCTGCTCTGCACAGGGTGGGTCACATCCAGGCTGGGCTTTCTTGCTGTGTCTGCAAATAAAAAGGAAAGCAGTGGGCAAAACTTCTCACAGAGACCAGCCAGACTCCTGTCCTCTGTCTCCATTCCATCTGAACCAGGGTTTGACTGGATTTTGATGAATTTTCCATGAGCAGAATTTCACAAAGAGCTTCAGTTTGTTTACAAAGGGAGCCAATTTCCTTCTAAAAATCCAAGCAGTCCTATTCAGGTGACAAACCTGTTCTCCATATTTTATACACAGCTGAGCACAGCAGCAGCACTTCAACAGCAACCCTGGTAAAACCAAAGGCTTTTTTTTAACACACAAAGTGATGGCACCTTCCCTTCCAGCTGGTCAGACCTTTAGTACAGGTTTTAAGACCAAATCCAGGGGATGTGAGCCTGAAAAGTGAAAATATGTCTAAAATGTGTTGTTCTTAGTGTCTGAGCAAGTGTAACAGCAAAATGTACACACAGAAGCCTTAGTGGAGAACAGTGTGGTCCATCTTCCCACAATTGCACAAAATCCCTGCTGTTGCAAAGGAAGTAAATAATTGCTGTCTGTACAATTCAAATCCCTCTCTTGATAGGAATTGCAAACCTGGAATTTTACTTTGGGAAATATTAAAAGAAAACTAGATGGTTTTTGTAACAATCACTCACCCCAAAGTCACTCTTGGTTTTCCTCACAGTGAATGGGATCTTACTGATCCAAGACACAAGGACAAACCCATTGTGACACCAGTAAAAGTGCCAAAGAAATATAATATAAAATACTGCTTGTCCATTTAAATTATTTAATGTTATTAACATTAATTACCATACTTGGATACCCTGAGTGATTCACACATTGTCCCTCCCCCCAGCCCTCTCCTCCAAAGCTGAACTCTGAATTTTGACATCCGCTTGTTCTCTCCATGGATTTCCTTCCAGCAGCAGAAGGGATTTGGCAGATGGTATCTCACCATCCCAGTCCACTCTGCTCCAAACTGTATTTCCTCTGCATCTCCTTGTTTAGCTCCACAGCCACCAAGGCCCAGCCTGGTGCCTCCCTGTGTGTCCCAGTTTCCAGCTGTGACATCCATGGGGGCACTGGGAAGGGTTTGGTCCATGCCAAGACCCAGGGTGGGCTCAGTTAGTGCTGGTGGGTATCAGGAACTCCCAGATCTCTCTGCATCCTCCCTGATGAGGCTGAAGAGATGCTGCAGGAGTTCAGTGCTGTAGTGCAAGCAGAGGGTTGTATTTTAGTGTGAAGAGTAGCATAAATTATCTTCACCTGGTGGAACTGCTGGTTTTATGACTCAGTTTTATCACAATTTCTTCTGCAGCCCATAAATTGAGACAACGTTTGGTCTGTTCATTGGAAATGGTGTGAGGGATGGAGGGATCAGGCTGAGCTCCTGGAGGGATTGGCCATCCCCAGACACACTGGGAATGTAACAGCAAGGTAAAGGACACCTCACTCAACACCTGGCAATGGTGGGGAGGCAGAAGATGCTCTCAGTTCATGATTAAATTCATTTCTGGGACAGGTTAAAGTCACAATTACCCTGCTGACACTTCAGCAGCACAGAGCAAAGCAGGCACTTTCCAACCAGCATCATTATCCAGGAGAGGCAAATGTGCTTCCCAGGAACTCTGTTGGGCTGATCCAGATGCCAGGTGCCTTCATGAAGATGTGGGGCTGTCTCCTGCCCTTCCCACCCTCTCTCCCAGCAGCAGCAAGCGCCTCCACCTTGCCTGATCCCCCCAGGCAGGAGCCCTCCTGGGTGGGGACTTCAATATGGGCTGGAGCTGCCTTTGATGTGCCATTTTCTCTTTGAAATGCAATGTCTCACTCATCTAATCCTCATCACATTTGGGAAGCTTCTCTTCAGTCTTTCAGATCGGTATGTCAGGGGAGTAGAGTTTATTTTTGAAAGGGGCCAGTTTGAAGGGGCTTTTTTTTGTTTAAAAAACATAAATGCATTTTTGATCACAATGTAAAGTAACCTTTATGGTGGGTGAGCCTGGTTGGGTTGAGGTTTTATTGTTTGGTGGGGTTTCAAGGGTTTTTGTTTGGGACTGTGTACAGCTGTCAGGCACTTTGGATTTGTCTTCCTAAACTTTTCCCTGATGCTCATTGTGTAGTCCATGCATTTCAAACCTCCCCACTGCCTTTCCCACCATATGGGTGGGATCATTCTGGAGAGAGCTGTGCTTAGAGAGAACACCATGCCCACTCCAGTGCCAGGGAGTAAATCCTAATCAGTGGAATGTGCAAAGACTAAAATCTGGTGTAATTTATTCCATTTGGTTCATGGAGATGCTCCCCTCCAGTTCCTGTGTATGTCTCAGGAGTGGCAGGGATTTTCTTCCCAAAGAACACCACGAAGGATGGGAGCTGTGCTGTCCTGTCCCAAAATCCCTGGACACAAAAGCTGGACACAAATGCAGCTGCTGGGTCAATCACGGTGCAGAGCAGCTTCCAGGGACCCCCTGGGTGCCAGGGTGGGGTTTTCTTGGATCCAGCTTTCCTCACAGACCCTACAAACACAGCAGCTTTTCCTCACCCATCCTGGAGCCAGGACCCACGGGCGCAGCAGCGCCAGGGATTTAACTTTGAAACGACTTGCACTCAGCCTGGTTTTCCCCACACTAACCTTTCCTCCTCCCAGCCTTGAAAGTTAGAAACATCTTTTGTATTCCAGAGGCCAAAGGGCCAAACTTGCCTTTAATTAAAATGCATATTCTTTAATTAAAAGCCCCATAACACATGAAGGGCATTCATTGAAATACGATGTGTGACATAGTCATTACCCTGCTGTTAATTACTAATTAATGAAGCTATTTCAATTAATAGCTTCCCCACTGTCACTCTGGCTTTGACAGGGCTCCGTGCTGAGAAGCTGTAGTGGAATCACAGGCGCTCGTAACTCCTGGAACAGCACCAAAAGGCATCAGCTGAATATTCATGTCGGACGACGTTAACACTTTTCAATTAAACATAATAAAGTAAAAGCTCCGTCAAAAGTGTATATCAAACATGCCTCAGCCTCTCCCTCTCCCCCTCTCCTCTTCCAGCTTGTCAAAAATAACTACAGAGAAGTAGGAGGGGAAAAAGTGGGGTTTTTTCCCTTTCCTTTCCACACTTCAGGCTGGGGCATCGTTTATCAAGCAAGTGGTGCTGCTGCTCGGGGGACGATTTACAAGGAGCCTGGGCGAGCACTTGGGCTCACAGGCAGCTCTTTCCTCTGCCCAGGCTGAGCTTTGCCTTGCACTCCTGTTTCCTCTCCCTTTCCTACAGTAAAACTGCGGTGGGAAGCAGGCAGAGGCCCCCAGGTGCCTCCCCAGCTCTGTACAAATATTTGGGAGCAGAAGAACACCACCTTTCCCTGCTGTGGTTAAAGCATTCATTCCCTAGAGCAGTTTTGATTACTGTGCCTCCAAGGGGGCTGCTGGTAAGGGCTGTTGCAAGGAGCAAAATAAAAAAAAGCTATTTTGCAGTTGATGATAAGTTATATCAGACCTGAAAACTGCAGAGCGGAGCAGAGCTCTCTTGGGCGCCATCTGGTTGAAGTTTTCCACTCAAAACACTTGGAAAACGAATCCAAGAGAAATTCCCGAGGAGTATTTCCAGATTGAGCCCCAAATGTTTTGTTTGAAGAGCTGTTGTTTTGGTTTTTTTTTTTTTCAGGCAGATCTTGGGGAGGGGGAGGAATCTTTTAGAGAGACAACATAATTTGCAGAAAGCTGGAAATTGGGAGAAAAGGAAGATACTGTCCAGCTGTCCCTGTTTAGGTACTCAGATGTACAGAGAAGTCTCATATTCTGCTTTTGTTGCAGAAAGCAAAAAAAGATTATGACTTCTACCATGGGGACAGGGAAGGGAGATTATTGTGATTCCTGCAGGAAAAAGGGAAAGAAAACATGAGGAACCACAAAAAGATGTTTCAATCTGTGTCTCAACTTGAAGTTTCTGCCTGAAGCTGAGCAAGATAACGCTCCTTGCATCGCCTGTTGGCAATGCACTGCTGAGGCATGAGCTAACACTCATCATGTGAGGGAACTAATAAATAAATCATGTGGTTTGCACTTATTCTATGTGTCAGATCATGTTTCTGCATTTCAGTGTCCCAAACAGAGCAGTGACACACCAGGCAATGTCCTTACTGCTGAGTGCTGAGCATCAGAAGGAAAAATTATTCATCCAGATTCCTGGTGGCTCTGAAGAAATGCAAATCTGTTTTTTTCTGTTTGCTGCTTGTTTCAAATTCTTGCTTTGCTCTCTCTGGGTTATTTACCAGGGGTGGTGTCACCTGTCCTAATGTGCCTGAAGACCCTGGGTAGACAAACACCATCCCTGGGAGCCAGACTAAAGCAGGGATATAAGGAGGGGTAGGATGTACCCACCACTGGGATTTTCCCACCCACACCACTATCCCAGCCTCCTGGCCAGGTCTTTGCTTCTTCAGGAGTTAAAATCCCCCGTTCTCACCTCTTGCTAGGAGTGCTGGTATCCATTTCAGGCAGGTGGAGCTCCATCCTTCCTCCCATCCCCACCCTCCAGCTGCAGCCAGCTTGTCCCACCCCTTGTACTCAGCCAGGCAGTGGCCCTGTTTCCTTCCCCAAGCTCACAGACATGTAGATGATTGTCTTTGACACTTCATGGTTTCCTGCTCTGGTCCTCCTAGGCTGAGACTGGAAGTAAAAATCAAACCAGCTCTTGAATCCAAGGATTTCATTCTCAGAGGAGTGTGGCTATGACACCCAGCGCTTCCTTGGCTCAGAGGGCAGCATGAAAATGAAGATCCTTCCCTACACTGTTCTCCTTTACTCTGCCTCATAACATCTGCATTTTTTATTTCATTCTTCTCCTCTTTTGACCATCACCAGACCTTGCTAAAGCAGCAAGGGCAGCCCAGCTGATCTATCCAAGCACCACTGAGGAGCCACCATTGTTTGCCCAGCTGCTAAAACCTGGTCTCAGAGGTCTCAATTAGGGTTTGGGGCTGACTCGCCTCCACCTCTCCTGGGAAGTGGTTTTGCCTCTTCTGCTCAATTATAAACTGTGTCTCCTCCATGTGCAAGAGAGACCAGGAGGGAGGGAGCTTTGGGCTGCTTTAGTTGTTACCTCTGAAGCATAATTCAGAGATGTGCATTGCTGTAAGACTTCACAGATCGCTCTTACAGTGTAATAGGCCCTTGATCTGCTATGTTTGTGTAGAGCACAGAGGCCAAATTAATTAATTGGACAGAGCCCCATTTGGTTTGGATGCTGTGCCCCTCTCTCAGAGGGTGCTGCTGGTGGCAAGTGATGCCACACAGAGATTTCTCCCTGTTTCCCTGGTGCTGGAGTGACTTCTGTGCCTGCCTGGCATGTGTCTGGTTTTATTCTTTATTGTTAGAGTAAAGAAAATGCAGAATTCACACAAATCACTTTTCATATATTTACATTAGAAATCCTGTTTTTTTAAAAGATACCAGAGCTCAAATACCAGTGCTGAGAACTTCTGCTCTCTGTCTCCTGCCATTCCCACTGCTCCTTCTTGCCTGAAAAAGAAAAGAAAAAAATGTTTCAGGCTATGTTGAGAGAAGTATTGGCTGAGATTGGAGCTGCTTCCCTGGAAATATTAATCCACCAAACACGGATGAATCTCCTGGAATAATCCTCTCTAATGCACGTTCAGGAAATCAATTCACTGCTTTATTCTTTAATCCAGAAATCTCCAAGGAGGAGGAGGGGGGAGAGGATGAACAGAAGAGGATAAAAAATTGGCACTGCACTTAAGGAAAAGAGAGAAAACCGTGTCTTTGGTGAGAGCAGTGACACATTCTTATGGTCAAAATTCACCTGCAAACACCACAGCCCTGGGAATTGCCAAAATATGTAATTTCTTACTCTTGCTCCAGTTTTTAGCTCTGCATTAAACCTGCCTGAAAAGGATGATAAAGATGATTTTTGCTAAAGCAAAATTTAAATGTTGTACTCCCAGCTAACTCCAGGCACAAAATCCCCAAAGAACAGACACCAGTCTGAAAGGGTTTGTGGTGGTCCTGGATCCAAACCTTGTCCAGGTGCAGAGCAGCCCCTGCTCCACCAGCCCTGGCCCTCCTGGAAGGACAGCCCAGGGCTGTGCAAACATTTCTCAGGTCACCACTTTGTTGCAGTGCCTGTCCTACTTAGAGGCTTCTGTAAAATGAGATTGCAAGGACAGGAGTTTACGCTGAGCTCTCGCTGGCCCAGGTGGCTCCTGCAGTGGGAACTGCAGCCTCCAGCCCTTTCTAAAGCACAATTGTGTCCCAGATGGAATAAAATAAAATAAGAGATGTCAATAAATTACTCATCTGAAGACCTCTTCTCTGATACCTGATTATACTCCTGGTGATAATACTTCTTGTTCAGGGGGTTTATTTCACTAAATAACCAGTGACTGACCAGGGTCTGGGATGCAAAGTAAGAGGACACATCCTCCCTCCCGTGAGCCTGGGGACACTTGGGGGCCTTGTCTGCTCCCCAAAACCTGCCAAGTGGTTTTGTGGAATGGAGCAGGGGAATGGAGGAGCTGGAGGGAGGATGCTGGAGGAGGCAGAGAAGATCTGCAGGCTCTGAGGAGTGGGTTGGCTCAGCAGCAAAACCAAACAAAGGTGACTGAGACCAGGAAATTTGTGACACCACGTTTGTGGGCACCTTTGGGGCAAAATTAAAGCAAATTATAGAAAGGCTCCTGTGCCCAGCCAGGGTCCACAGCAGCTCTGAACATCTGAAGGGCTGAGGATGAGACTCATGGAACATCCACCCCACCTGTAGCTCACACAGGGGAGAGGCTGTAAATTGAGTGGGTTTGTCTGAAACTTGGTAGGAGAGGGGTGAAAAAACCCGACATTAAAGGAATTTAACAGCTGCAATGAGCCTAGTTGGTTGCACAGGAAAATCCCCTGTCACCCACAAACAGTTTGCCTTTAATGAGAATGCAGGACATGCGCGAGTAGGTTGCTAATTCTTTGTGTGAAATTCTCCCGGTAATTGCTACACATGTACATTTCCATTGTCTTCCATGGAAATGGGATTGCAATCATTTTCCTTTGAGCTGAAATGAAAAACAGTTTTTTAGAGAACAGTGAATGTCAAAGTTGCAGAAGATCATGCCCAGCATTGTGTTTGGAGACACAAGTGCGAGTCACCCATGTACTGGGAGTTGTAAAGAGCAGGGGAAAGCAATTCAGGAAGGGATTCAAGGGATCAGCCAAAGCTTTTCTGGCAGCTACTTCCTCAGTCAAATCATTAATTTTTCTTAATCCTTTGCAAAAAAATCTGATGATTTAGGAACAAAACTTTACAGTATATCAGTCCTGCTTTAGAGGCCCAAATCCAATTACTGGATAATGGGACTCTGGCCTCCCAGGAGCAGAGACACTTTGGAAGATGTGGGTTTATGTGGGGGTTTCATCTCATTCCATTATTGGATTAAAACCTACCCCACCCTTAAGCCTGCACCAGGAACTGTGTAAGCAGGAGCTACACCAGTCTGGAAACCAACTGGAGTACAAAACCCCTGGCAGTGCTCAGAGATGCCCCCACAAACTGCACCGCAGGAGGATCGGTACTTTGGAGGGGCTGGTAGAAGGTAAAAGCTCCTTTTTAAACCCAAGTTGTATTTGTAGGAACTAAGACTGTTCTTCATGTGTTTTTCACGCTCTGGGGACAGTTTACAAACCAAACCAGAAAAATTGTTTTGAAGAGAGAAACTAAACAGAGAAGAAAGGGGAGAGCACTTGAAGCTGCTGGTGGGAGCTTGATGCCCTGGACTGCAACCCCCTGCCACTGCTCCCCCCCATCACCCCATTTTTAATTACAAGCAGCCAAACTGTAAAGACCTTAATGGATGTCTTAATTATTGCATTAAAGTTTGAAATGGAAAATTCCTCATTACATGCCATGCAGTAGGTCACAGCTGCAATAAACGGTGATATTTTGCTTGTTACAGGACTGGGTGCCCTTTGAGAGCTGCTGTCTTTGGGGCATGTCCCGGCCCTGGGGAGCTGCCAGGTGGATTTTAGATCAGGTCTCTGCTGTGAGAGCATCTGCTTGTGTTTTCCAGGCAAAACTATCAGTGAGGAGTGCTCTTTGCTATCCCTTTCCTCCTCCAAATAGTACTACTTTCCTCCTGTGTTTTGCTTTCCATCTGCTTTGAATGTGTTTATTGATTTAGTGTTATGCAAACTGCAATAAAACAGGATCCTTCTAATGATCTCCAGCCAGCTATGGAATATATCCCAAACCATTTAAATACAAAAAACCCAGCCCCAGCAGCAATAGGAGGTACCTGATCAGCCTTTAAGGCCCTTTTGCACTGTGCCTGTCCCTGCTTGCTCAGGGCAGGCAGGAAAGCTGAGATCCAACCTGGGACCCTGACAATTTAAGGAATGTGACTGAAAAAAGACTAAAAAAATGAAAGAAAAAAAAAATAAGAAAAAAATGAGAAAATATTTAAAAAAAAAAAAGACAAAACCACCAAACCCTTATTTTCTCTCAGGATCTGCACAGTTGGAGAAGAGCAGGACAGGCTTTAAGGTGGGTCTGTGGCTCCTTGAGCTGAAAAGCTTTAAATCGCCTAAAAGATCAAAAAAGCTCAAATGTGCATGTCAGAGGTTCTTGATACCTCTGTAAGGGGAGCAAAATGACAGGGAAAGTTGAAGATAACCTGAACTCTGCTACACTATCCTCAGCATCAATCATGCCACCAAGTTTCATGTTGGTTTTTTTTTTTCTAAATACATTGATGAGAAAATTAGAGTCATCTACGGTACTTAGAGATATTCTCTCGGTTATATGACCCTGGGGCTGAGGTGTTAAAATTCACTTAATGGCTATTTCTCCTTTTAAAACGTGTCCAAAACTTTTCCTCCCTACAATAACTGTGCAATTGCCCTGTGAGGGGTGAAAGGGAGCACTGGGACAGCAAATCCTGGGGCTCCCAGAGGCAGCTCCAGCCACCAGCCAGGGCTGCAGGTGGGCAGGGTCAGTCTGTGCCAGCCAAACCATCCACACCAGCCAAGGTACCCGTGCCAGATGTGCCAGATGTGCCGGGCTCAGCACTCTGGCCGCCCAGGAGCTGCCACATCCCAGATCTCACAGCTCCCTCTGTTGGCATCTGCTCGAACCTATCAGCGAGGATATGTAAGAAGGTGGAAATGTGTTTTTATTTTTTTTTCTAGCACGATTGCCATGTGGAAGGCGATCCGCCTGGGGGTGTGTCCCACCTCACCCTAGAATCGCTTCATTTGTGTCATTACTCTCAAAAACTGACACTGGATCATGCCTGCTGATGCTTTACTGTCCACAGCTTTGCTGAAGGCAGCTTTTCATTCATTTTTCCCAAATCAGTGAGAAGCTGTAGCTGGATGAACTCTGAGTCTGATGCACAAATACATGTGAGGATGCTGTGAAAATCTTCCACCCCAGATACTCTCCCTGCACAGCCTCCCCCGGGAGTTAATCACATCAAATATACCCCTCAGTCCCTCACTGATCACACAAATTAACACCTCTGCAGCCAAAGGAAAACCAGAGTTTGCAAATTATTCACTGCCTTTATTTTTTTAGGTTCTTCCATAGCAAAAACTCACAGACCACAAGCTTTGGCCTAAACAAATAACAGTACAGATATGCAAAACAATTTCAATACTTCACCAAAGAGGTATGATGACAATGAAACATATGCCTCAAGTGTAGGTCAAACATTTACCTTATTAGCAGTTACAGAGACAGATAACTCAGACAGCTCACTGGAATGTTAGCTGGATTCACAGAGAAGACACAGCCAAACCCTTTCCTTTGAAGATCAGTTCCAAATTTTGGCAGATCCAAGGGGTGGCCAAGCAGCCAGATTCAAATGGGAGTGATTTCAACTCATCAACTCCTCCACAAGAAATGCTGCATCCAGCAAAGAGAGCCAGAATCGGCTCCTTGTGCTCCTGACCTGCAGCATGGAATGGGCAGGGAAGATACTCAACCCCCACAAATCCCATGGGCTTGTTTTTTTTATTCTGTCACTACAGAAAAGGCCATGCAAGCAATCTGCTCAGACTGGACAAAGGACAGGCTGACAGAGATGGCTGCACAGCCTCAGGCCTCTTTGGCAAGCCTGGCTGTGTTTGTGTTTGCTGTTACTGGGTGTTCTTCCCAATTTACCCACTGATGTAAGACTTCCCAGCAGCATTCCTGGCTCTGCAGCACCCCAATAAAGAGTGGTACCTATGGTAGCAAACAGCCTTCTAGAGAAAAAAAGAGCACAGAAGGACAAAAATAAAATACTTTCTTGTCTCTCTGTCCCCAGTCAGGCCACATAATTCTTTATTCTCTTGGGAAGACATCAGGCAGTCACATCCTTATCCCTAACTCTGCCCAGTAAGTGGTTGAGCTCAGTTTGGTGATGCCCATTAGTGTCTCTGCAATTAAAAGGCTGACAGTATTTTCACTACAAATCAGTCTATTCAGAAACTTTACATGGCACAAACAGGTCTTCCAAGAAGAAATTTGGTCAAAAAAAAAGAGGTGAGGAAGAGGATAATGGGATTTTTATTTTTTTTCCCCTGAACCTATAGCTTTCCTGGACTACAAACTCCTTGGGAAACCTGCTCCTCAGCCTGAGTTTTCTGGTAAACACTAAAGAAACCCAAGAGATCCTTTCAGGCTGCAATCAGGGAATTGGAGGAGAAGCAATGAATTGCTTTAATATTAAATTCACCTTTGAAATTGGTCCAACAGAACCAAACACTGGAGTCTGGTAGAGCCTCCCCTCTGAGAAACAGCATTGGATTTGGTGGGGGTGCCACTCAAAACACGCATGCAGAATCAGGCCTCAAGTACATAAAATATAGGATTTGATGCTTAAATTTTAAAATACTTATAAATAACTTTAAGACATTCAGACTCAGAGGTGTCCACAGCCAAGTATTTCCCTCTGACACAGGGAACCACAGGGATCCACATCCCTATGGATGCCCAATGCAGAAATTTGATTTATGCTTAACATAGAAACAAAACCTGCCCATGCCAAGCTCTTTGGAAAGTCTCCCCCAGCCCTTTGAGAGCACATGGAGGACACACCTAATCATGCAGAAAGCATTTGGGAGTTGTAGATCCACAGCACAGAGTGTGACCAGTTCTTCCCACACATTCACAGCGTTTGACAAAACAGCTCCAGAGGGATTCCTCGGCTGCTGCTGCACTGCAAGGTCAGCCCAGCTAAGCCTGGCCCCAGGGGACAGCTCAGCTCTGCTCTCACGGTGGAGCTGCTCCACCTGGGCTCAGGGCTGGGGTGAAGCCACCAGGGAGAGAAGGGAGACCTTGGACAAAGCCAAGCTTGGCTTGGAGCGCTCTCCCTGCTCCATGACAGCAGCACTGACACAGCCCCATGGCCCTGGGTCCAGGGCACACATCCAGCCACACATCCCCTGAGGAGAGGCCTGGAATTCACCTCACAGCCCTGGAAACACGGCTGGCTCCTGCTGCAGAACGAAGGCA